>NC_134526.1:1917969-1975469 GCF_027942865.1 Odontesthes bonariensis
TGAAGCCTTCACCATGAGGATGTGCCCCTCCATCACCTGCTGCAGCTCCACAGACTGAGGACAAAACCCCCTAGAGAACAGGATCCCACCCCAGCACTGTTGGACAGCCTGTGGCTGAGGAAAACCTGCCCCGGCCACTCCTCCTCCACTCACTCTCATTCTTGCTGTCACTGTGTGTCTCCTGGACAAACCAGCACATCCAGCTTCTTCAACTCAAACAGCTTGAAGAGAGAAGCTCTCTTGTAGCTGAACGTGCTCCATTAATATTTATAGTCCCAATGTTATGTTATTCATGGAAAGACACTCAGTGAAAAAAAAAACGGATAATAAAGAACACACCCCCATGAATTCATTCATCGTCCTCTAACAGTGCAGCTTTGGCCTTCGTCACCAGTTTTTTAAGTCTAAAAACCTCCGGATCGTTAAAAAACCCTTCCTCTTCAGCCGGTTCACAGACCTGATAAAACCATCCAGATCAGGGAAAAAGTCCTCAGGCCTCACTCCCCTCTGACCTTTGGTTTCTGTTAAAAACCTCTGGATTTTTTCCCCAGAATAGGCGGTCAGTTTTTCCTCCTGAGAGGCTGTCATCACAACTTCCTCCTCCTCCTCCTCTTCTTCATCTTCCCCCTCCTCAGAGAGACTCTGCTGAGTTCTCCTAGCTTTGCCTCCCCCCTTCTCCTTATCAGCTGTTTTTTTCCTTTTACTGTTTCTCACACTGAGACACGTCTCCATTGACTCTCCATCATTTACATTTTTACCACCACCTATCCTCGCTACATTATCCTGTCCCGCCCCCACCGTGTCGGGACCCGTAACACCGGCCTCCTCCGCCGGCACCGGGCCCGGGACAGCGGCTTCCTCCGCCGGCACCGGGCCCGGGACGGCGGCCCCCGCAGCCGGCCCCGGTCCCGCGGCCGCGGCATCCGCCTCCCCCACCGGCCTCTCCAGAGCCGGAGACGGAGCCGGAGCCACCGCCGCCCCGGGAACCGAAGCCCTAGCGGCCGCGGAAGTCGAAGCCCGGCGGCCGGGGGCTCAGCCTCATCCGCCCCCCCTCCCGCACTCGGGACCTCGGCAGTCTCTTTCCTGGCCTCGGGGCACGCCCTGATGAGATGCCCCTCAGCTCCACACCCAAAACACTTCATAGTGTCGGAAGTGACAAACACGACGTAATTAAAACCGTCAATCCTGAAATTGAGGGACAGGTTCAGAGGACTGTTAGGCTCTTTTAAAATCATAAAAACTTTTCTCCTGTGGCACACCACGTGCCTCAGCTTCGGGGGATTTACACCCCAGCAGCAGCATCCTTATGGGGGACACTATCTGTCCATATCTGGACAGAGCTTTGCTCAGCTCTTCATTCTTTATGAAGGGAGGAGCGTTCGAAATGGTGACCCCTTTCGCCAGGTTAACCAGCGGGTACACCGGGGTGAGCACGTCTGCCAGCCTCAACCACCCGCTCCACTTTGTGCACCGCGTCCAGAAAGACCACCACCGCGCTGTTCATTCTGGACGCGGACTTTACGCTGTCAAATCCCACCACTTCCCCCACAGCACAGCCCACCTCCTCCACTGAGCAACCTGCCTGCGCCAACACCCTGATGGCATGTCGGCGTGTGAGCTTCTCCAGCTCCTCCTGACTACCGCCGGCAGCGGGCATCCTGCCCGACTACCCCCCCACCCCACCACCACCACAACACCAAACAGATAACAGACACACAAGACAAAAAACACAGAAAACTGGAAAAAAGTTTTGATACAAGCTCAAAACACTCGCCACGCTCTCACAAACACTCGCTCCGCAAACCGCTCACGCATGCGCACACAGAGAGAGAGAGAGAGAGAGAGAGAGAGAGAGAGAGAGAGAGAGAGAGAGAGAGAGAGAGAGAGAGAGAGAGAGAGAGAGAGAGAGAGAGAGAGAGAGAGAGAGAGAGAGAGAGAGAGAGAGAGAGAGAGAGAGAGAGAGAGAGAGCTCTGTGACTGTCATTGTTGTCAATTATGTTACATCTATGTCTGTAGACAATGACTGATGACTTCTCTTGGAGAGTGTTTGTTTTATTTCTTCTGATTGTAATGCCCCTTTAGTCTAATTTGTCTTTTTGTGCGTCATTAATTAAACTGACCTTAATTATGAGCATTTTTAATGCAACCATACATTTTAGCTTGTTCTAGCGTCTTAGTTAAAGGAAAACGTCGGAAAATTTAAATTTTCCTATTTTCCCTGACTCTTGTCCCCCAAAATCGATTTCTCACACTGTTTTACATTATTCAACCCATAACCTTGCGCTCCCAGATTTTTTCACTTCTGGCCATGGGCGCAGCCATGTTCAGCCACATCCGGGCATATTTTACGTCAGAAATGCAATTCTTAACGTTGAAATCAGTCTTTTCATTTCAGGCTCACTCTTGCGTATATTGCATAAAACAACCCCAAGGCAACTGACTTCATGCGTTCATGCTACAGTTTCAGGAGATTTTGTCCTTTGTCACGCCCATGGACTCTTGTTTTTAGTTTCATGTTTTAGGTCACGTTTTTGGTTCTTAGTCCATGTTTAGTTTTTAGTTTTGCCATGTTTTAGTTTCCCTTCACTTACCAGTTCATTAGTTTCACTCACTTCACCTGTGTTTGTTCCCTCAGCTGCACTCACTCTCCAATCACTCTCACTCCCTATTCAGTCTCCTTTCTCCCCTGTCTTGTGGCCGGATCTTTGTTTGTCACCCATGCCATGATACCCGTTTACACCATGTTCCTCGATTGTTCATTGTTTTCTAAAGTTAAGTATTTATTTTTTTATTCCATGCATGTCCTTTTGTTAGTTTAAGCTACGTTTGTGGTTCCGGCTCAGCCGCGCTTTATGTTGATACTTTGTTTTTTTGCTTTAATAAACCAAGCCTTTATTTTGAAGTCCGCATCCGTGTCCTCCCTTCACCCTCCTCACCTCCCCTGACAGTCCTACTTCCAAGGTAAAGTTTTGCAATCAGGTTTCCACTTTATTTTAACATGTAAGAACTTGAATGAACAAGAAAATGCAAATAAGATCCCACACGAACCACACAATAACAGAGAATTCTGTATCATCTAAAAGGTTTGATAAGAGCATTTGCTGAGTCAGTCTGATGTTTGGTATTTGGTGAGGGTGTGTCAGAGAGGGGTTGAAAGGTGTCGATATGCAGTCGCACAGGAATATGTTGCCTTTCTGTTTGGATTTCATGGAAAATTGAGAAATGATCTCTCTCACATACATAGAATCTGAATATTATATTTGCAAAGGGAGTACATTCATTTAGCAAAGCACATATTTATATAATCAACTAGAAACAAAGAAAATATGAGACTTCGCCTTCTTTATATCAGCCAAGCTCCTCTGACCATGGAGGAAGATCATGTCATCAGTGACAATGTAGGATCAGCATAGGATGGACTGTCCAGGGGGTGCTCTGCTTTTCCTCACATAACAGCTGGGATGTTAACAAAATGTTTTCACAAGATTTGCTCAATAAAAGTAAATGTCACACACACCCACACAAATATAAACAGAATGACGTTCTCTAAAAGCGCTGTTTTAACCCTCACTGACAGTATTGGGGAAACTAGAACACTGGACGTTTTAATTAAAAAGGCTAATAATGGATATGATATTAACATAAAATTAAATAAAAATGAAAACACCAGAAGAATGGAATGGACAAAATTGGATAAAATACATGGGTTAAATACTTTATTCACAACCCAAAGAATATAAATGTGTCATAAGTAATTAATAGATAAACTGGCAAAACAGAGAAACAGAATAGCAGAACATTTTAAAACTAGATTGAACATAGAAGACTAAAAAGGATATAAATGTAAGTAAAATATTGATTATGAATACTGATAAAATATATTCAATTAAACCAAAAGGAGTTTATTTTACTTTATCGTCTTAACGTTGAAATCAGTCTTTTCATTTCAGGTTCACTCTTGCGTATATTGCATAAACAATCATCTCATCTTGAATGTTAACAAAACAAAGGAGATGATTGTAGATTTCAGGAGAAACAGGGTCAGATCAAACTCTGTTTCCATCATGGGAGAAGAAGTGGAGGTGGTTGAGGAATATAAATACCTCGGTGTTCATGTGGACAACAGACTGGACTGGAGACACAACAGTGAAGCAATCTACAAGAAAGGACAGAGCAGACTGTACTTCTTGAGGAAGCTAAGGTCCTTCAAGGTTTGCAACAAGATGTTGCAGATCTTCTACAAGTCTGTTGTTGAGAGCGTCATTTCCTCTTGCGTCATCTGTTGGGGCAGCAGCATCAGAACCAGGGACCTAAAAAGACTCAACAACCTGATAAAGAAGGCTGGTTCTGTTCTGGGGACGACTGTGGAACCTCTGGAGACAATAATGCAAAGAAGGATTTTGCATAAAATCAAGAGAATTATGGACAACCCTGAACATCCTCTCCATGAGACTGTTATCAGAAAACAGAGTCTCTTCAGTCAAAGGCTTCTTCAGTTTGGATGCAAAACGGACCGCTACAGGAAATCTTTCCTGCCCACAGCCATCAGCATCTATAATAACTCCTGATTTAATTGAGCTACATCAACATTTAATTTCCCTCTGGGATAAATAAAGTATTTTTGAATTTTGAATTTGAATTAAAACAACCCCAAGGCAACTGACTTCATGCGTTCATGCTACAGTTTCAGGAGATTTTGTCCTTTGTCACGCCCATGGACTCTTGTTTTTAGTTTCATGTTTTAGGTCACGTTTTTGGTTCTTAGTTCCATGTTTAGTTTTTAGTTTTGCCATGTTTTAGTTTCCTTCACTTACCAGTTCATTAGTTTCACTCACTTCACCTGTGTTTGTTCCCTCAGCTGCACTCACTCTCCAATCACTCTCACTCCCTATTCAGTCTCCTTTCTCCCCTGTCTTGTGGCCGGATCTTTGTTTGTCACCCATGCCATGATACCCGTTTACACCATGTTCCTCGATTGTTCATTGTTTTCTAAAGTTAAGTATTTATTTTTTTATTCCATGCCATGTCCTTTTGTTAGTTTAAGCTACGTTTGTGGTTCCGGCTCAGCCGCGCTTTATGTTGATACTTTGTTTTTTTGCTTTAATAAACCAAGCCTTTATTTTGAAGTCCGCATCCGTGTCCTCCCTTCACCCTCCTCACCTCCCCTGACAGTCCTACTTCCAAGGTAAAGTTTTGCAATCAGGTTTCCACTTTATTTTAACATGTAAGAACTTGAATGAACAAGAAAATGCAAATAAGATCCCACACGAACCACACAATAACAGAGAATTCTGTATCATCTAAAAGGTTTGATAAGAGCATTTGCTGAGTCAGTCTGATGTTTGGTATTTGGTGAGGGTGTGTCAGAGAGGGGTTGAAAGGTGTCGATATGCAGTCGCACAGGAATATGTTGCCTTTCTGTTTGGATTTCATGGAAAATTGAGAAATGATCTCTCTCGCATACATAGAATCTGAATATTATATTTGCAAAGGGAGTACATTCATTTAGCAAAGCACATATTTATATAATCAACTAGAAACAAAGAAAATATGAGACTTCGCCTTCTTTATATCAGCCAAGCTCCTCTGACCATGGAGGAAGATCATGTCATCAGTGACAATGTAGGATCAGCATAGGATGGACTGTCCAGGGGGTGCTCTGCTTTTCCTCACATAACAGCTGGGATGTTAACAAAATGTTTTCACAAGATTTGCTCAATAAAAGTAAATGTCACACACACCCACACAAATATAAACAGAATGACGTTCTCTAAAAGCGCTGTTTTAACCCTCACTGACAGTATTGGGGAAACTAGAACACTGGACGTTTTAATTAAAAAGGCTAATAATGGATATGATATTAACATAAAATTAAATAAAAATGAAAACACCAGAAGAATGGAATGGACAAAATTGGATAAAATACATGGGTTAAATACTTTATTCACAACCCAAAGAATATAAATGTGTCATATAAGTAATTAATAGATAAACTGGCAAAACAGAGAAACAGAATAGCAGAAAATTTTAAAACTAGATTGAACATAAGAGACTAAAAAGGATATAAATGTAAGTAAAATATTGATTATGAATACTGATAAAATATATTCAATTAAACCAAAAGGAGTTTATTTTACTTTATCGTTTTATTAGTTTTATTACTGTATCTGCCCGATGCTTGTGGGGGCTCTGTCCGGGAGCTTCCTCTGCTGTCTTCTGGGGGGATGCGTGGTTGTCCCTATGATGGGCTTCCCGGGTTCTGTGCTCCTTGGGGGCTGTTGGTGGCCTGGGTCTGGGGGCCCTCTCGGCCTTCTGATTGCTGGGGGGGAGATTGTGGCCCTATACACTGATATTTAAGCATGGTTATTATGTGGGACCATCTACGTGTATTGCATGTTCATGCACACACACACACACTCACACACACACACTCTCACACATTCATTAGCCCAGTAGCATGCTCACTAAGCAGTTGTTGTGCTGTCCTGTGGTTTAAGGTCATCTGTATCCACAGTTTGTATCTGTATTATATGAGATTGCTGCTGCTTGTGCTTTTTTAGTTTGTGTGTTTGTTCTCTGCTTGTTTGTTTGTTTGTGTGTTTGTTCTCTGCTTGTTTGTTTGTTTGTGTGTTTGTTCTCTGCTTGTTTGTTTGTTTGTGTGTTTGTTCTCTGCTTGTTTGTGTGTTTGTTCTCTGCTTGTCTGCTTACAGGTGCTCCTGGTGCTTCTAAGGTTGGATTCCCCACAAAAGCCGTGAATCGTCTTCAGTTTTGTTTTTACAGGTGTAGCAGCTGGTTGTCGGATTTTTCATTGTTTTTTATGTTTGTCTCTTCATGTTTCTGTTCCTTTTTTCTCTTCTTCGCTCTCCCTCTCTCTCTGTCCCCCGGTCCGGTTCGGCACTGTTATCATATCATGTTAAATATTGTAACAAAAATAAATAAAAATGAGGAGTTGATGGGCATCAAGGGGAGCTTTACATGCATAAAGCTTCCCTTGGCATAGCAAATGTGTTTAGCATAAACGGTATTCAGATTACAATTCTGCTGCCATAATGCTGGACAGGACAAGGGAAAAAAAATAAAAAAAGTAAATAAATAACTAGAAAATTTCTGAAGAAATTTTGATGGGTGCCAATCTACTGCCCACCCAATACAAATATTTTTTTAGTTTAGTTAAAGTCGAGAGTCTTCTGTCACATATAAACTTTGAATGAGGTCTCTGCGATGTCGGATGGCTGAGTTATGGCAACTCCAAAATAGGGCAGTTTCTGGCATTTAGGCAAAAGTGTCTTCTTTTTCTCTCCTATAACCATGAGTTTTAATCCTGATGCAGATGCCTGGAAAAAACCCTATAAAGTTGAGAGTCTGCTGTCACATATAAACTTTGAATGAGGTCTCTGTGATGTCGTATGACAGAGTTATGAGGCCTCCAAAACAGGGCATTTTTTGGCATTTTTGGTTCGTTAAGTGCTTTTCAATGGATTTTTCAATGAGACAGGTCTTCTGAAGACACTTTGTAGATGTAAAATGAAGTACTTGAGGTGGTTTAATCCATGAAAATGAAACCTTTAAGGTGGTTTAGTTGATGAAATGAAGCATTTCAGGTGGTCTAGTTCATGAAATGAAGCATTTCAGGTGGTTTACTTCAGAAAATGAAGCATTTCAGGTGGTTTAGTTCAGAAAATGAAGCATTTCAGGTGGTTTAGTTGATAAAATTAGGCATTTCAGGTGGTTTAGTTGATAAAATGAAGTACTTGAGGTGGTTTAATCCATGAAATGAAACATTTGAGGTGGTTTAGTTGATGAAATGAAGCATTTCAGGTGGTCTAATTCATGAAATGAAGCATTTAGGCAAAAATGTCTTATATTTCTCTCCTATAACCATGAGTTTTAATCCAGATGCAGATGCCTGGAACAATCCTTATTAAGTCTGAACTTTCCCTTTAAAGAGGCGAACTGTCCCTTTAAAGAGGCGAACTGTCCCTTTAAAGCGGTGAAGTGTCCCTTTAAAGAGGCGAACTATCGCTTTAAAGAGGCGTTCTGTACCTTTAAAGCTGCGAACTGTCCCTTTAAAGCGGCGAACTGTCCCTTTAAAGAGGCGTTCTGTATCTTTAAAGCTGCAAACTGTCCCTTTAAAGCGTTGAACTGTCCCTTTAAAGCGGTGAACTGTCCCTTTAAAGCGGCGAACTGTCCCTTTAAAGAGGCGTTCTGTATCTTTAAAGCGGCGAACTGTACCTTTAAAGCGGCGAACTGTCCCTTTAAAGCGGCGAACTGTCCCTTTAAAGAGGCGTTCTGTATCTTTAAAGCGGCGAACTGTACCTTTAAAGCGGCGAACTGTCCCTTTAAAGCGGCGAACTGTCCCTTTAAAGAGGTGAACTCTCCCTTTAAAGCGGCGAACTGTCCCTTTAAAGCGGCGAACCGTACCTTTAAAGCGGCAAACTGTCCCTTTAAAGAGGCAAACTGTCCCTTTAAAGAGGCGTACTGTCCCTTTAAAGAGGCAAACTGTCCCTTTAAAGAGGCGAACTGTCCCTTTAAAGCGGCGAACTGTCCCTTTAAAGAGGCGTTCTGTATCTTTAAAGCGGCGAACTGTACCTTTAAAGCGGCGAACTGTCCCTTTAAAGAGGTGAACTGTCCCTTTAAAGCGGCGAACCGTCCCTTTAAAGCGGCAAACTGTCCCTTTAAAGAGGCGTACTGTCCCTTTAAAGAGGCGAACTGTCCCTTTAAAGCGGCGAACTGTCCCTTTAAACAGGCGTACTGTCCCTTTAGAGCGGCGAACTGTCCCTTTAGAGAGGCGAACTGTCCCTTTAAAGAGGCGAACTGTCCCTTTAAAGCGGCGAACTGTCCCTTTAGAGCGGCGAACTGTCCCTTTAAAGCGGCGAACTGTCCCTTTAAAGCGGCGAACTGTCCCTTTAAAGCGGCGAACTGTCCCTTTAGAGCGGCGAACTGTCCCTTTAAAGAGGCTAACTCTCCCTTTAGAGCGGCGAACTGTCCCTTTAAAGCGGCGAACTGTCCCTTTAAAGAGGCGAACTGTCCCTTTAAAGAGGCGAACTGTCCCTTTAAAGCGGCGAACTGTCCCTTTAAAGCGGCGAACAGTCCCTTTAAAGCGGAGAATTGTCCCTTTAAAGCGGCAAACTGTCCCTTTAAAGAGGCGAACTGTCCCTTTAAAGAGGCGAACTGTCCCTTTAAAGCGGCGAACCGTCCCTTTAAAGAGGCGTTCTGTATCTTTAAAGCGGCGAACTGTCCCTTTAAAGAGGCGTACTGTCCCTTTAAAGAGGCGAACTGTCCCTTTAAAGAGGCGTACTGTCCCTTTAAAGAGGAGAACTGTCCCTTTAAAGAGGCGAACTGTCCCTTTAAAGAGGCGAACTGTCCCTTTAGAGCAGCGAACTGTCCCTTTAAAGAGGCGAACTGTCCCTTTAAAGCGGCGAACTGGCCCTTTAAAGAGGCGAACTGTCCCTTTAAGCAGGCGAACTGTCCCTTTAAAGAGGCGAACTGTCCCTTTAAAGAGGCGAACTGTCCCTTTAAAGAGGCGAACTGTCCCTTTAGAGCAGCGAACTGTCCCTTTAAAGAGGCGTTCTGTACCTTTAAAGCGGCGAACTGTCCCTTTAAAGCGGCGAACTGTCCCTTTAAAGCGGCGAACTGTCCCTTTAGAGCGGCGAACTGTCCCTTTAAAGCGGCGAACTGGCCCTTTAAAGCGGCGAACTGGCCCTTTAAAGAGGCGAACTGTCCCTTTAAGGAGGCGAACTGTCCCTTTAAAGAGACGAACTGTCCCTTTAAAGCGGCGAACTGTCCCTTTAAAGCGGCGAACTGTCCCTTTAAAGCGGCGAACTGTCCCTTTAAAGCGGCGAACTGTCCCTTTAAAGAGGCGAACTGTCCCTTTAAAGCGGCGAACTGTCCCTTTAAAGCGGCGAACTGTCCCTTTAAAGAGGCGAACTGTCCCTTTAAAGCGGCGAACTGTCCCTTTAAAGAGGCGAACTGTCCATTTAAAGCGGCGAACTGTCCCTTTAAAGAGGCGAACTGTCCCTTTAAAGAGGCGAACTGTCCCTTTAAAGCAGCGAACTGTCCCTTTAAAGCGGCGAACTGTCCCTTTAAAGAGGCGAACTGTCCCTTTAAAGCGGCGAACTGTCCATTTAAAGCGGCGAACTGTCCCTTTAAAGCGGAGAACTGTCCCTTTAAAGAGACGAACTGTCCCTTTAAAGCGGCGAACTGTCCCTTTAAAGAGACGAACTGTCCCTTTAAAGAGGCGAACTGTCCCTTTAAAGCGGCGAACTGTCCCTTTAAAGCGGCGAACTGTCCCTTTAGAGCGGCGAACTGTCCCTTTAGAGCGGCTAACTCTCCCTTTAAAGCGGCGAACTGGCCCTTTAAAGCGGCGAACTGTCCCTTTAAAGCGGTGAACTGGCCCTTTAAAGAGGGGAACTGGCCCTTTAAAGCGGTGAACTGGCCCTTTAAAGCGGTGAACTGTCCCTTTAAAGCGGTGAACTGTCCCTTTAGAGCGGCGAACTGTCCCTTTAAAGCGGAGAACTGTCCCTTTAAAGCGGCGAACTGTCCCTTTAGAGCGGCGAACTGTCCCTTTAAAGCGGAGAACTGTCCATTTAAAGCGGCGAACTGTCCCTTTAAAGCGGAGAACTGTCCATTTAAAGCGGCGAACTCTCCCTTTAAAGCGGCGAACTGTCCCTTTAAAGCGGCGAACTGGCCCTTTAAAGCGGAGAACTGTCCATTTAAAGCGGCGAACTGTCCCTTTAAAGCGGCGAACTGTCCCTTTAAAGCGGAGAACTGTCCCTTTAGAGCAGCGAACTGTCCCTTTAAAGAGGCAAACTGTCCCTTTAAAGCGGCGAACTGTCCCTTTAGAGCGGCGAACTGTCCCTTTAAAGCGGCCAACTGTCCCTTTAGAGCGGCGAACTGTCCCTTTTAAAGAGGCTAACTCTCCCTTTAAAGCGGCGAACTGTCCGTTTAAAGAGGCTAACTCTCCCTTTAAAGCGGCGAACTGTCCCTTTAAAGCGGCGAACTGTCCCTTTAAAGCGGCTAACTCTCCCTTTAAAGCGGCGAACTGTCCCTTTAGAGCGGCGAACTGTCCCTTTAGAGCGGCGAACTGTCCCTTTAGAGCGGCTAACTCTCCCTTTAAAGCGGCGAACTGTCCCTTTAAAGCGGCGAACTGTCCCTTTAGAGCGGCGAACTGTCCCTTTAGAGCGGCGAACTGTCCCTTTAAAGAGGCTAACTCTCCCTTTAGAGCGGCGAACTGTCCCTTTAAAGCGGCGAACTGTCCCTTTAGAGTGGTGAACTGTCCCTTTAAAGCGGCGAACTGTCCCTTTAAAGCGGCGAACTGTCCCTTTAAAGCGGCGAACTGTCCCTTTAAAGCGGTGAACTGTCCCTTTAAAGCGGCGAACTGTCCCTTTAAAGCGGAGAACTGTCCCTTTAGAGCAGCGAACTGTCCCTTTAAAGAGGCTAACTCTCCCTTTAAAGCGGCGAACTGTCCCTTTAAAGCGGCGAACTGTCCCTTTAAAGAGGCGAACTGTCCCTTTAAAGAGGCGAACTATCCCTTTAAAGAGGCGAACTGTCCCTTTAGAGCGGCGAACTGTCCCTTTAGAGCGGCGAACTGTCCCTTTAAAGCGGCCAACTGTCCCTTTAAAGAGGCGAACTGTCCCTTTAAAGAGGGGAACTGTCCCTTTAGAGCGGCGAACTGTCCCTTTAGAGCGGCGAACTGTCCCTTTAAAGAGGCGAACTGTCCCTTTAGAGCGGCGAACTGTCCCTTTAGAGCGGCGAACTGTCCCTTTAAAGCGGCCAACTGTCCCTTTAGAGCGGCGAACTGTCCCTTTAAAGAGGCTAACTCTCCCTTTAAAGCGGCGAACTGTCCCTTTAGATCAGCGAACTGCCCCTTTAAAGCGGCTAACTGTCCCTTTAAAGCGGCTAACTGTCCCTTTAAAGCGGAGAACTGCCCCTTTAAAGAGGGGAACTGTCCCTTTAAAGCGGAGAACTGTCCCTTTAAAGAGGGGAACTGTCCCTTTAAAGCGGAGAACTGTCCCTTTAGAGCGGCGAACTGTCCCTTTAAAGCGGCGACCTGTCCCTTTAAAGCGCCCAACTGTCCCTTTAGAGCGGCGAACTGTCCCTTTAAAGAGGCTAACTCTCCCTTTAAAGCGGCGAACTGTCCCTTTAAAGCGGCGAACTGTCCCTTTAAAGAGGCTAACTGTCCCTTTAGAGCGGCGAACTGTCCCTTTAGAGCGGCGAACTGTCCCTTTAAAGAGGCTAACTCTCCCTTTAGAGCGGCGAACTGTCCCTTTAAAGCGGCGAACTGTCCCTTTAGAGCGGCGAACTGTCCCTTTAAAGAGGCTAACTCTCCCTTTAAAGCGGCGAACTGTCCCTTTAAAGCGGCGAACTGTCCCTTTAGAGCGGCGAACTGTCCCTTTAGAGCGGCGAACTGTCCCTTTAAAGAGGCTAACTCTCCCTTTAGAGCGGCGAACTGTCCCTTTAAAGCGGTGAACTGTCCCTTTAGAGCGGCGAACTGTCCCTTTAAAGAGACGAACTGTCCCTTTAAAGAGACGAACTGTCCCTTTAAAGCGGCAAACTGTCCCTTTAAAGAGACGAACTGTCCCTTTAAAGAGACGAACTGTCCCTTTAAAGCGGCGAACTGTCCCTTTAAAGCGGAGAACTGTCCCTTTAAAGCGGCGAACTGTCCCTTTAGAGCGGCGAACTGTCCCTTTAAAGCGGCGACCTGTCCCTTTAAAGCGCCCAACTGTCCCTTTAGAGCGGCGAACTGTCCCTTTAAAGAGGCTAACTCTCCCTTTAAAGCGGCGAACTGTCCCTTTAAAGCGGCGAACTGTCCCTTTAAAGAGGCTAACTGTCCCTTTAGAGCGGCGAACTGTCCCTTTAGAGCGGCGAACTGTCCCTTTAAAGAGGCTAACTCTCCCTTTAGAGCGGCGAACTGTCCCTTTAAAGCGGCGAACTGTCCCTTTAGAGCGGCGAACTGTCCCTTTAAAGAGGCTAACTCTCCCTTTAAAGCGGCGAACTGTCCCTTTAAAGCGGCGAACTGTCCCTTTAGAGCGGCGAACTGTCCCTTTAGAGCGGCGAACTGTCCCTTTAAAGAGGCTAACTCTCCCTTTAGAGCGGCGAACTGTCCCTTTAAAGCGGTGAACTGTCCCTTTAGAGCGGCGAACTGGCCCTTTAAAGCGGCGAACTGTCCCTTTAAAGAGGCGAACTGTCCCTTTAAAGAGGCAAACTATCCCTTTAAAGAGGCGAACTGTCCCTTTAGAGCGGCGAACTGTCCCTTTAAAGCGGCCAACTGTCCCTTTAAAGAGGCGAACTGTCCCTTTAAAGAGGGGAACTGTCCCTTTAGAGCGGCGAACTGTCCCTTTAAAGAGGCGAACTGTCCCTTTAGAGCGGCGAACTGTCCCTTTAAAGCGGCCAACTGTCCCTTTAGAGCGGCGAACTCTCCCTTTAAAGAGGCTAACTCTCCCTTTAAAGCGGCGAACTGTCCCTTTAGATCAGCGAACTGCCCCTTTAAAGCGGCTAACTGTCCCTTTAAAGCGGAGAACTGTCCCTTTAAAGAGGGGAACTGTCCCTTTAAAGCGGAGAACTGTCCCTTTAGAGCAGCGAACTGTCCCTTTAAAGCGGCAAACTGTCCCTTTAAAGAGACGAACTGTCCCTTTAAAGAGACGAACTGTCCCTTTAAAGCGGCGAACTGTCCCTTTAAAGCGGAGAACTGTCCCTTTAAAGCGGCGAACTGTCCCTTTAGAGCGGCGAACTGTCCCTTTAAAGCGGCGAACTGGCCCTTTAGAGCGGCGAACTGTCCCTTTAAAGCGCCCAACTGTCCCTTTAGAGCGGCGAACTGTCCCTTTAAAGAGGCTAACTCTCCCTTTAAAGCGGCGAACTGTCCCTTTAAAGCGGCGAACTGTCCCTTTAGAGCGGCGAACTGTCCCTTTAAAGCGGCGAACTGTCCCTTTAGAGCGGCGAACTGTCCCTTTAAAGAGGCTAACTCTCCCTTTAAAGCGGCGAACTGTCCCTTTAAAGCGGCGAACTGTCCCTTTAGAGCGGCGAACTGTCCCTTTAGAGCGGCGAACTGTCCCTTTAAAGAGGCTAACTCTCTCTTTAGAGCGGCGAACTCTCCCTTTAAAGCGGCGAACTGTCCCTTTAGAGCAGCGAACTGTCCCTTTAAAGAGGCAAACTCTCCCTTTAAAGCGGCGAACTGTCCCTTTAGAGCGGCGAACTGTCCCTTTAGAGCGGCGAACTGTCCCTTTAGAGCGGCGAACTGTCCCTTTAGAGCGGCGAACTGTCCCTTTAAAGCGGCGAACTGTCCCTTTAGAGCGGCGAACTGTCCCTTTAGAGCGGCGAACTGTCCCTTTAAAGCGGCCAACTGTCCCTTTAGAGCGGCGAACTGTCCCTTTAAAGAGGCTAACTCTCCAATTAAAGCGGCGAACTGTCCCTTTAAAGCGGCGAACTGTCCCTTTAAAGAGGCGAACTGTCCCTTTAAAGAGGCAAACTATCCCTTTAAAGAGGCGAACTGTCCCTTTAGAGCGGCGAACTGTCCCTTTAAAGCGGCCAACTGTCCCTTTAGAGCGGCGAACTGTCCCTTTAAAGCGGCCAACTGTCCCTTTAGAGCGGCGAACTGTCCCTTTAAAGCGGCTAACTGTCCCTTTAAAGAGGGGAACTGTCCCTTTAAAGCGGAGAACTGTCCCTTTAAAGAGGGGAACTGTCCCTTTAAAGCGGAGAACTGTCCCTTTAGAGCAGCGAACTGTCCCTTTAAAGCGGCGAACTGTCCCTTTAAAGAGGGGAACTGTCCCTTTAAAGCGGCTAACTGTCCCTTTAAAGCGGAGAACTGTCCCTTTAAAGAGGGGAACTGTCCCTTTAAAGCGGAGAACTGTCCCTTTAGAGCAGCGAACTGTCCCTTTAAAGCGGCGAACTGTCCCTTTAGAGCGGCGAACTGTCCCTTTAAATCGGCAAAGGACTGGCTGGGCCACTAATAGTCTTGTTTCTATGGTAACATTTAACTGACAGTTAAGCTGCCCCAGCTGCTGCTACACTAATTATATGAGACTCAGGCTTCTCAGAGCCAAAAAAACCTCTACGAACAGATGCTTCCCATTCGGAAACCGTAAGAGCTACGGAAAAAATTCTCGCAGAATGAGCGAGGGACGCCTTTGGACTTCAATATTCCCGCGTTTCAGATCTGTAGCACATTCACAGTGAAAGCACGGATGAGAGAAAGGAGGGCTGCAGGAGCTGCTGAGATTCTGAGAATTGATGAATTAAAATGGGGATTTGAGGTCTTTGAGCCCCGACATCACTTTGCTCTGAGGGGCTCTGAGAGCAAACGGTCAGCCCTAGAGGAAATATGAAAACATTTTATGAATCCCAGCATGCGTGCCTATATTATGACAGTACATAATGGCATTGGAGCGATATTTGTAGGCGTGAGGGCGATTTGAAATGAATCTGAGGTCAGAACTCTTGTTCGCTTGGAGGCATGCTGTGGGAAATCTGTAGCAGACATTTGAATGGCGTTTCTAGGTTAATGCATGATGACACAGTAACTGCTCAAAATTTAGGTTTTTTTGAGAGAGAGAGAGAGAGAGAGAGAGAGAGAGAGAGAGAGAGAGAGAGAGAGAGAGAGAGAGAGAGAGAGAGAGAGAGAGAGAGAGAGAGAGAGAGAGAGAGAGAGAGAGAGAGAGAGAGGAGAGAGAGAGAGAGAGAGAGAGAGAGAGAGGAGAGAGAGAGAGAGAGAGAGAGAGAGAGAGAGAGAGAGAGAGAGAGAGAGAGAGAGAGAGAGAGAGACGAGAGAGAGAGAGAGAGAGAGAGAGAGAGAGAGAGAGCTCTGTGACTGTCATTGTTGTCAATTATGTTACATCTATGTCTGTAGACAATGACTGATGACTTCTCTTGGAGAGTGTTTGTTTTATTTCTTCTGATTGTAATGCCCCTTTAGTCTAATTTGTCTTTTTGTGCGTCATTAATTAAACTGACCTTAATTATGAGCATTTTTAATGCAACCATACATTTTAGCTTGTTCTAGCGTCTTAGTTAAAGGAAAACGTCGGAAAATTTAAATTTTCCTATTTTCCCTGACTCTTGTCCCCCAAAATCGATTTCTCACACTGTTTTACATTATTCAACCCATAACCTTGCGCTCCCAGATTTTTTCACTTCTGGCCATGGGCGCAGCCATGTTCAGCCACATCCGGGCATATTTTACGTCAGAAAATGCAATTCTTAACGTTGAAATCAGTCTTTTCATTTCAGGTTCACTCTTGCGTATATTGCATAAAACAACCCCAAGGCAACTGACTTCATGCGTTCATGCTACAGTTTCAGGAGATTTTGTCCTTTGTCACGCCCATGGACTCTTGTTTTTAGTTTCATGTTTTAGGTCACGCTTTTGGTTCTTAGTCCATGTTTAGTGTTTTAGTTTTGCCATGTTTTAGTTTCCCTTCACTTACCAGTTCATTAGTTTCACTCACTTCACCTGTGTTTGTTCCCTCAGCTGCCACTCACTCTCCAATCACTCTCACTCCCTATTCAGTCTCCTTTCTCCCCTGTCTTGTGGCCGGATCTTTGTTTGGTCACCCATGCCATGATACCCGTTTACACCATGTTCCTCGATTGTTCATTGTTTTCTAAAGTTAAGTATTTATTTTTTTATTCCATGCCATGTCCTTTTGTTAGTTTAAGCTACGTTTGTGGTTCCGGCTCAGCCGCGCTTTATGTTGATACTTTGTTTTTTTGCTTTAATAAACCAAGCCTTTATTTTTGAAGTCCGCATCCGTGTCCTCCCTTCACCCTTGATACCTCCCCTGACAGTCCTACTTCCAAGGTAAAGTTTTGCAATCAGGTTTCCACTTTATTTTAACATGTAAGAACTTGAATGAACAAGAAAATGCAAATAAGATCCCACACGAACCACACAATAACAGAGAATTCTGTATCATCTAAAAGGTTTAATAAGAGCATTTGCTGAGTCAGTCTGATGTTTGGTATTTGGTGAGGGTGTGTCAGAGAGGGGTTGAAAGGTGTCGATATGCAGTCGCACAGGAATATGTTGCCTTTCTGTTTGGATTTCATGGAAAATTGAGAAATGATCTCTCTCGCATACATAGAATCTGAATATTATATTTGCAAAGCGAGTACATTCATTTAGCAAAGCACATATTTATATAATCAACTAGAAACAAAGAAAATATGAGACTTCGCCACTTCGCCTTCTTTATATCAGCCAAGCTCCTCTGACCATGGAGGAAGATCATGTCATCAGTGACAATGTAGGATCAGCATAGGATGGACTGTCCAGGGGGTGCTCTGCTTTTCCTCACATAACAGCTGGGATGTTAACAAAATGTTTTCACAAGATTTGCTCAATAAAAGTAAATGTCACACACACCCACACAAATATAAACAGAATGACGTTCTCTAAAAGCGCTGTTTTAACCCTCACTGACAGTATTGGGGAAACTAGAACACTGGACGTTTTAATTAAAAAGGCTAATAATGGATATGATATTAACATAAAATTAAATAAAAATGAAAACACCAGAAGAATGGAATGGACAAAATTGGATAAAATACATGGGTTAAATACTTTATTCACAACCCAAAGAATATAAATGTGTCATATAAGTAATTAATAGATAAACTGGCAAAACAGAGAAACAGAATAGCAGAACATTTTAAAACTAGATTGAACATAAGAGACTAAAAAGGATATAAATGTAAGTAAAATATTGATTATGAATACTGATAAAATATATTCAATTAAACCAAAAGGAGTTTATTTTACTTTATCGTCTTAACGTTGAAATCAGTCTTTTCATTTCAGGTTCACTCTTGCGTATATTGCATAAAACAACCCCAAGGCAACTGACTTCATGCGTTCATGCTACCGTTTCAGGAGATTTTGTCCTTTGTCACGCCCATGGACTCTTGTTTTTAGTTTCATGTTTTAGGTCATGTTTTTGGTTCTTAGTCCATGTTTAGTTTTTAGTTTTGCCATGTTTTAGTTTCCCTTCACTTACCAGTTCATTAGTTTCACTCACTTCACCTGTGTTTGTTCCCTCAGCTGCACTCACTCTCCAATCACTCTCACTCCCTATTCAGTCTCCTTTCTCCCCTGTCTTGTGGCCGGATCTTTGTTTGTCACCCATGCCATGATACCCGTTTACACCATGTTCCTCGATTGTTCATTGTTTTCTAAAGTTAAGTATTTATTTTTTTATTCCATGCCATGTCCTTTTGTTAGTTTAAGCTACGTTTGTGGTTCCGGCTCAGCCGCGCTTTATGTTGATACTTTGTTTTTTTGCTTTAATAAACCAAGCCTTTATTTTTGAAGTCCGCATCCGTGTCCTCCCTTCACCCTCCTCACCTCCCCTGACAGTCCTACTTCCAAGGTAAAGTTTTGCAATCAGGTTTCCACTTTATTTTAACATGTAAGAACTTGAATGAACAAGAAAATGCAAATAAGATCCCACACGAACCACACAATAACAGAGAATTCTGTATCATCTAAAAGGTTTGATAAGAGCATTTGCTGAGTCAGTCTGATGTTTGGTATTTGGTGAGGGTGTGTCAGAGAGGGGTTGAAAGGTGTCGATATGCAGTCGCACAGGAATATGTTGCCTTTCTGTTTGGATTTCATGGAAAATTGAGAAATGATCTCTCTCACATACATAGAATCTGAATATTATATTTGCAAAGGGAGTACATTCATTTAGCAAAGCACATATTTATTTAATCAACTAGAAACAAAGAAAATATGAGACTTCGCCTTCTTTATATCAGCCAAGCTCCTCTGACCATGGAGGAAGATCATGTCATCAGTGACAATGTAGGATCAGCATAGGATGGACTGTCCAGGGGGTGCTCTGCTTTTCCTCACATAACAGCTGGGATGTTAACAAAATGTTTTCACAAGATTTGCTCAATAAAAGTAAATGTCACACACACCCACACAAATATAAACAGAATGACGTTCTCTAAAAGCGCTGTTTTAACCCTCACTGACAGTATTGGGGAAACTAGAACACTGGACGTTTTAATTAAAAAGGCTAATAATGGATATGATATTAACATAAAATTAAATAAAAATGAAAACACCAGAAGAATGGAATGGACAAAATTGGATAAAATACATGGGTTAAATACTTTATTCACAACCCAAAGAATATAAATGTGTCATATAAGTAATTAATAGATAAACTGGCAAAACAGAGAAACAGAATAGCAGAAAATTTAAAACTAGATTGAACATAAGTGACTAAAAAGGATATAAATGTAAGTAAAATATTGATTATGAATACTGATAAAATATATTCAATTAAACCAAAAGGAGTTTATTTTACTTTATCGTTTTATTCGTTTTATTACTGTATCTGCCCTATGCTTGTGGGGGCTCTGTCCGGGAGCTTCCTCTGCTGTCTCCTGGGGGATGCGTGGTTGTCCCTATGGTGGGCTTCCCGGGTTCTGTGCTCCTTGGGGGCTGTTGGTGGCCTGGGTCTGGGGGCCCTCTCGGCCTTCTGATTGCTGGGGGGGAGATTGTGGCCCTATACACTGATATTTAAGCATGGTTATTATGTGGGACCATCTACGTGTATTGCATGTTCATGCACACACACACACACATTCATTAGCCCAGTAGCATGCTCACTAAGCAGTTGTTGTGCTGTCCTGTGGTTTAAGGTCACCTGTGATTGCTGCTGCTTGTGCTTTTTTGTTTGTTTGTGTGTTTGTTCTCTGCTTGTCTGCCTACAGGTGCTCCTGGTGCCTCTCAGGTTGGATTCCCCACAAAAGCCGTGAATCGTCTTCAGTTTTGTTTTTACAGGTGTAGCAGCTGGTTGTCGGATTTTTCATTGTTTTTTATGTTTGTCTCTTCATGTTTCTGTTCCTTTTTTCTCTTCTTCGCTCTCCCTCTCTCTCTGTCCCCCGGTCCGGTTCGGCACTGTTATCATATCATGTTAAATATTGTAACAAAAATAAATAAAAATGAGTTGATGGGCATCAAGGGGAGCTTTACATGCATAAAGCTTCCCTTGGCATAGCAAATGTGTTTAGCATAAACGGTATTCAGATTACAATTCTGCTGCCATAATGCTGGACAGGACAAGGGAAAAAAAAAAAAGTAAAGGTTCGTAATTAAAGTAAAGTTTCGAGTCGGCCCTGTGCTGCATGTTGTTCCCCCTCTCTCTGCCCCCTGCTTCCTGTATCTCTCCAACTGTCCTATCATTAAAGGCATAAAAAGCCCCCCCAAAAAAATAAATAAAGTAAAGTTTCGTGTTAAAGTAAAGTTTCGTGTTAAAGTAAAGTTTCGTATTAAAGTAAAGGTTTGTGTTAAATGGACAAACTCCTGAAGTAACCTGTGTCAGGAATGATGCCAAAGCTCTTCGGCATCCTTGAGCCCAGGATGTCATAATTATTGAGAAAGGTGGGGTGTACAACATGAAACTGGGAGAAATCCAGATAAAAGCTTGGCGGCTCGGCTCGGCAGCGTCTGATCTCATCTTTTACGACCCGAGTCTGTGATACGACAACTAAAAATGAATCAATGACTCGTTCATGACAAACTTTCCATCAAATCTTCAAAAGTCACCACGCAGCGCTCGTCTGTATAAGTGAGCTGCAGCGACGTAAAATAAATAGATTTAAGCTGTTTCACTCGTTAACTCGGTTACATGCTGCCATTCCGACATTGACGTTCAATTGTCGGAATGGTGACATTTTTTAAGAAATGAAACGTTCCGTCATTCCGAATTTCATTTTTTCTTTTGTCGGAATGGCGGTATGATTTTTTCTTTTCAACATACCACCATTTCGGCACGCGATTTCAGCACCACACGCGTGGACAGCTCGCCATGCAATAATAGGGCTGCACCAGCTACAAATGCCCGAGAGAGAGACATTCCAACACGCAAGTCAAGCAAGACTGATCGCACCCACTCAGAAATTTACTGATGATGAGGGCTGACGAGGGGCTCGTTGTGTAGCCAATATTTCATTTGGCAGTGTAAAACGGATGCTATTTGTTTTTGTGACAATTGCCTCAATTTATTTGACCTTGAACCACTGAAAATGCTGTCAAAGTGAAGCGGACAGCACAGCACCAGAAAACCAGCAAATGCAATGTGTAGCCTATGTTACTGTGGGAGTTAAGATGCAAAAAAAGATCAAATCTTTTGCAAGTTTTTCGATATTAGGCCTATACAAATCAAATGTAATTTAACGAAAAGCTTCATGACGTATTTCAATCATTAACAAGATCGCGGCCCACACAGAATCGGAGATGACTTCAATTAATTCATGCATGCCTTGTGCTTGTGGAGGGGACAGCAGGTTAGATAAATGCACGTGGCTGCAAAAGGAATACCAAATTTAAATGTTGGTTTCAGTTTTCAATTGGGGTGCGCAGAGTTACAATCTTCATCGCGCATTCAAGACTGTGACAACTGTCGGAAGACACGCAACCTGCTGTTGTTAAAAATATTGGTTGTGTGATTGACTGAGCGGTCTGTGCTTGTTTTTTATTTTTATTTAATTAATTAAGTAATTAATTTAATTAGATTGGAGATACTAATTAATACTGAGGGGGGCGATTTTTTTTTTTTTTTTTTTTTTTTTTTTAACTCGGGGGGGGGGGGGGGGGGGCGATTGACAGCTCCCAACAAGTGTCGGAATGCCGGTTGCATACCGTTAACTCTGCCGCTTCAAGAGTTCAGAGCCAGAGGAAGTGTTAGGTTTCTATTGAGTCGTTTCGTTATCAGTGAAACGCTCTTTGCCCTGAAATTATACCCATCAGGTGGTGTAAAGGTGCTGCTGAATAAAGGAGGACACTCTCAGGTGTGAGACAGACGGAACTTTAATGGTGTGATAAAAAGCAGGGATGCACAGGGAATGAAAACTTATAATCACTGAAAAACTAACTGAATAAAAGAGGTTTTTAAGTCAATTCTTTAAATCTCTGAACACAACTTTAGTCAAAGATGAAACACAAACTGCGTCTTGATCAGCAGGAATCCAAAGTTCCCTTTTTCACAGCCGTAATAGAGTCTCAGATTTACGAACATTTCTCACTGAAGCTACAGATCGAATCATTTCGGAAGTTATCACAGTTCACAGTAAAGGTTCATATTCAAGTAAAGTTTCGTGTTAAAGTAAAGTTTCGTATTAAAGTAAAGTTTCTTATTAAAGTAAAGTTTCGTGTTAAAGTAAAGTTTCGTGTTAAAGTAAAGGTTCGTATTAAAGTAAAGTTTTGTATTAAAGTAAAGTTTCGTGTTAAAGTAAAGGTTCGTATTAAAGTAAAGTTTCGTGTTAAAGTAAAGGTTCGTATTAAAGTAAAGTTTCGTATTAAAGTAAAGTTTCGTGTTAAAGTAAAGGTTCGTATTAAAGTAAAGTTTCGTGTTAAAGTAAAGTTTCGTGTTAAAGTAAAGTTTCGTGTTAAAGTAAAGGTTCGTATTAAAGTAAAGTTTTGTATTAAAGTAAAGTTTCGTGTTAAAGTAAAGGTTCGTATTAAAGTAAAGTTTCGTGTTAAAGTAAAGGTTCGTATTAAAGTAAAGGTTCGTATTAAAGTAAAGTTTCGTATTAAAGTAAAGTTTCGTATTAAAGTAAAGTTTCGTGTTAAAGTAAAGTTTCGTATTAAAGTAAAGTTTCGTGTTAAAGTAAATGTTCGTGTTAACGTAAAGGTTCGTGTTAAAGTAAAGGTTCGTGTTAAAGTAAAGGTTCGTGTTAAAGTAAAGGTTCGTGTTAAAGTAAAGTTTCGTGTTAAAGTAAAGGTTCGTATTAAAGTAAAGTTTCGTATTAAAGTAAAGTTTCGTGTTAACGTAAATGTTCGTGTTAACGTAAAAGTTCGTGTTAAAGTAAAGGTTCGTGTTAAAGTAAAGGTTCGTATTAAAGTAAAGTTTCGTGTTAAAGTAAAGTTTCGTGTTAAAGTAAAGGTTCGTATTAAAGTAAAGTTTCGTATTAAAGTAAAGTTTCGTGTTAAAGTAAAGTTTCGTGTTAAAGTAAAGGTTCGTATTAAAGTAAAGTTTCGTGTTAAAGTAAAGTTTCGTGTTAAAGTAAAGTTTCGTATTAAAGTAAAAGTTCGTGTTAAAGTAAAGGTTCGTATTAAAGTAAAGTTTCGTGTTAAAGTAAAGGTTCGTATTAAAGTAAAGTTTCGTGTTAAAGTAAAGTTTCGTGTTAAAGTAAAGGTTCGTGTTAAAGTAAAGGTTCGTGTTAAAGTAAAGGTTCGTGTTAAAGTAAAGGTTCGTGTTAAAGTAAAGTTTCGTGTTAAAGTAAAGGTTCGTATTAAAGTAAAGGTTCGTGTTAAAGTAAAGTTTCGTATTAAAGTAAAGTTTCGTGTTAAAGTAAAGGTTCGTATTAAAGTAAAGTTTCGTGTTAAAGTAAAGTTTCGTATTAAAGTAAAGGTTCGTGTTAAAGTAAAGGTTCGTATTAAAGTAAAGTTTCGTGTTAAAGTAAAGGTTCGTGTTAAAGTAAAGTTTCGTGTTAAAGTAAATGTTCGTGTTAAAGTAAAGTTTCGTATTAAAGTAAAGTTTCGTGTTAAAGTAAAGGTTCGTATTAAAGTAAAGTTTCGTGTTAAAGTAAAGGTTCGTGTTAAAGTAAAGGTTCGTATTAAAGTAAAGTTTCGTGTTAAAGTAAAGGTTCGTATTAAAGTAAAGTTTCGTGTTAAAGTAAAGGTTCGTGTTAAAGTAAAGGTTCGTATTAAAGTAAAGTTTCGTATTAAAGTAAAAGAAAGCCAGGCTGAGGTCCAGACTTCACATGTGATCACAGTCAGGAAACATTATCTTTATGGTGTTTCTGTGAGGCTGCAAATTAACTACAGCCAAGCTTTTAGTTGTGAAACCGAACATCCAGAATTGAGTAAGACATCATGATGACAGAAACTGTTGGAATGTGTGGAACACATAAACATCCCAACATGTCCCCCGTGCCCGATGATCCACCGCTTCAACTACTTCGGCATTAATTTCAACGCACATTCTTCCAGAAGTTTAAGGAAATCTCTCAGATATGGAAACCCATCAACTGTTTCCTGCAGCACGTCGAGACTCAAATTCTGTCCCTTCGAGGCCTCAGCGGCAGAGATTTCCTGATAAGCCGGGACTTCATCGAGCACCTCCACAGCCTTCTCGAACATTTCATTGCTGTAATGTTCTTTTCCCTTCTTCTTATTTCCCTCCACCATCTCAGTGATCTTCACCAGTAGTTCCCCAACTTGAGGGTCAGGGCCGTCAAGGTCGCTTCTTGGATGGCTGCGATAGTTGTCGAAGACATGGGACCCCTCACAATCATTTTCTATGAATATTTGGCGAACTGGGTATTCACGGATCCACTCCTTAACATTTTTCTGATCTCCGTAGGTGAACAGGACGATGGTGTGATGTGAGGCGCCTTTGAAGCTCTCCTTGAAGGCTTTCAGGACCTTTTCGTCTTCTGCTGTGAATGATCTCGGCTCCATCACCAACAGGATCGCATGAGGACCAGGGCGGATCAGCTGGATGCATTCCAGCATCGCTTCCTTTAGCTGATTAACATTTTTACTGGTGTGAAACAGACCAGGAGTGTCAACAACGACCAGGCGTTTATCCAAGTAC
Organism: Odontesthes bonariensis; assembly: GCF_027942865.1. NCBI lineage: Eukaryota > Metazoa > Chordata > Actinopteri > Atheriniformes > Atherinopsidae > Odontesthes > Odontesthes bonariensis. Next base: position 1,942,518 of record NC_134526.1, read on the forward strand.
TCTCTTGTCTCCTTCTGGCATTTTCCTGTCTTGGATTGAGAGGAAACCGTTGATTCAAAAGCAGACTTTTCAAGGATGGTGTTTCCCGATGAACTCTTCCCGACTCCGGTCTTTCCCCAGAGCAGAATCCTCAGCTCTTCTTTCTCTGAACCTGATGGAGAATTTCACACACATGATTATTACTCTAAAGAGAGAGAGTTGGTCACGTGCACAGTTAATAAACTGGCTTCACTTCAAACATCTGATTTTTTCATTTTCACACACATCATCTTTGGCTCATAATTTTGAGGTGAGCCTGTTCTCTCATAGAAACTGTATTTACTTAATTAATGAACTTGTTTAGTTGCTGTGTGGACACAACAGATGGACTGTAGTCACGCAGTGACACTGGAAGGTACGACTGGGTGTCGTCTGCATATTCATGATGGCACATATTCATATATGATCAAACGTGCCCTCAGAAGAGCCTGTTGATCAACAGAAGACCGAGAACTGAACCCTGAGGAGCTCCATGTTTCAATAATTAGGAGCAGATGTCTGTCCACATCACACTTAAATAACTTTGTATAATAATTAGGGCTGGGCAACGACTAACATTTTTAATCTAATTAATCACATGATTTCCCTGATTAATCACGATTAATCGCATTTGTACGCAGAATCCAAAAATGAATTCAAAAGTAGCGTATAGCTTTTAGCATTTAGTTTTATTTTAAATGTGCTGCCATATGAATGAAAGTGCCATAACATTTGTTGTGCAAACACACTTTTAACATCAGCATCTTTCTGTAGTTTTTATGTAGAAGCCTCGCTCCACTGTCTGTTTCCTTGAATGACTTGCTGCTATCAGTTGTGTGTTTTGCCTTTAAGTGATATTTTAGACTGGAACTACTACGCTGAGAAGACAATTCAACTTGGCAGTGTTTACAGATGACTTTGGTTCTGTCGACTCCGCCGTCTGGAAGAACTTTAAAATGAAAATGGCCGAGTAAAAGTTCCGTACCCTTCTCCATGTTTGGTGGATCCGCCGATTACTTTCTTTTCCTGTTCCACAGCAGACAGCAGCAGACTTTTACAAAATAAAAGCCTGTGAGCAACAGACTTTTACAAAATAAAAGCCTGTGAGCAGCAGACTTTTACAAAATAAAAGCCTGTGAGCAACAGACTTTTACAGAATAAAAGCCTGTGAGCAGCAGACTTTTACAAAATAAAAGCCTGTGAGCAGCAGACTTTTACAAAATAAAAGCCTGTGAGCAACAGACTTTTACAGAATAAAAGCCTGTGAGCAACAGACTTTTACAAAATAAAAGCCTGTGAGCAGCAGACTTTTACAGAATAAAAGCCTGTGAGCAGCAGACTTTTACAAAATAAAAGCCTGTGAGCAACAGACTTTTACAGAATAAAAGCCTGTGAGCAGCAGACTTTTACAAAATAAAAGCCTGTGAGCAGCAGACTTTTACAAAATAAAAGCCTGTGAGCAGCAGACTTTTACAAAATAAAAGCCTGTGAGCAACAGACTTTTACAAAATAAAAGCCTGTGAGCAGCAGACTTTTACAAAATAAAAGCCTGTGAGCAACAGACTTTTACAGAATAAAAGCCTGTGAGCAACAGACTTTTACAAAATAAAAGCCAATAAAACAGGGGTGGTCCGTGGCGTAGTGGGCTGAGCAGGTGCCCCATGTACAGAGGCTATAGTCCTCGCTGCAGCTGGCCCCAGTTCTAGTCCCGCATCGGACGACCCTGTGCTGCGTGTCGTTCCCCCTCTCTCTGCCCCCTGCTTCCTGTCTCTCTCAACTGTCCTATCCATTAAAGGCACAAAAGCCCCCCCCCCAATTAAAAAAAAATTTAAAATTTAATTTAAAAAAAAACATGCGTTAATGCGCGATAAAATAATCATCGTCGTTAAATAATCAATATGTTAACATGATAATAACGAGTTAACTCGCCCAGTCCTAATAAAAACTAAACAATTAACTGGCTTCACTTCAAACATCTGATTTTTTTCATTTTTACACACATCATCTTTGGCTCATAAGCATGGAACTTACAGTAAAAACTGTTTGAAATCAGCTGTTTAACTCCTAAAATGTAGTTTCTGCTGAACAACACCCGAGCTGATTCTGTACATCGTTCCTTACAGCTGACACTCCTGCAGGTCTTCTGTTTTCAGGCCGTAACGCTTTCATTTTCACTGCTGGCCATGCGCGTAATTTGCACGGGGGTTACGGGGGTCATGACCCCCTCAAAAATCAGATCCAGCTAATATAACCCCCCCAATATCATCAAATCAAATCATCAAAAAATATCATAAAATTCCGAATGAATAACTTTTGTTTGTTTTCTTTATTCATTCATTTCATTTCAAGATAGTATCATGTTTTAAATAATCTGTAATGTAACCCCCCCCCCCCCCCCCCCCCCAAACCGACTACTTGGTATTACCCAACCCAATTTCTCTACCGCAAGTTTGTTTATGCGCAGCCGCTGGACCTGGTGAGTGGTGAGTGGTGCCAGAGGGTGCCAGAGATCACTGTGTGGAACCAATGTCATTGAACTGTATCTTAAGTTGCTGTTTGCTCCAAAACAGTCACACTTTTTGGAGGTTTGTTGTGCTAAGAGTTGGATTAACGAGAGTTAAATTGATGGAAAAGGGCTGTGACGGCTGCTCAGAAAGTTCACAAAGCTAGCGCGAAAATCTTGAATGTTGTCTTGCACATACCAAGACGTTCAACTCATGTGTTCCTTATATGTGATCCTGCAAGGCGAAACCAGTCGCTTTGGTAAAATTGACAAAACTAAGTTATTGTGCTCACATGAACGGCCATAAACTAAGTTTCCAACGATATGTATATTGAGGCTATTGCTATCGCTAAGATAACTGCATCCAAAGTTGGCATGGTTCTCCTGTCAGGATAATGCTAGAAGAGAAGAAAATCACCTTTTTAAGCGGCGTTGACAACTGGAATGACTGCTAATGTGTTAAATCTTCACCGGGCTTAACAGTCAAAACATATGTTTTTCCGTGAAATTTGTTCAACCCGCCCAGTTTTCCAGGCGTTTCAGTAATATATTGTGGTCAACCGTATCAAATGCAGCACTGAGATCTAGTAGAACTAAGACTGACATTTTTCCACCGTCTGTGTTCAGACATATGTTGTTAAACTCTTTGTCAGAGCAGTCTCAGTGCTGTGGTTCTGTCTAAAAGTTGACTGGAAGGTGTCATAGCAGTTGTTTTGTTTTAAAAAGTAATTAAGTGGTTGAAAAACCGCTTTTTCAATGATCTTACTTAAAAATGGGAGATTTGAGATAGGCCTGTAGTTGTTCATTTGTGTCTTGTCAAGATTGTCCTTTTTCAGCAGAGGTTTGATTACAGCTTTTTTTTTTAGTGGCTCTGGAAACACACCCGACATTAAAGACAAGTTCACCATCAGTAACAGGTCTGACTCCTTTAATAATATTATTATTAATTTATAGCAATCTTAATGTGATAGTAAGTGGGCAATATGTGAAATCAGTTCCTAATAAAGGTGCAAGCTGCTCTCCAGTGTGCCACCCTGTATTGTGTGATGTATCGAGAGTTGCATTGTGCATAATACATTTGCTGCATGTAGGTGCCAATACAGTGATGAAATTGATTAATCTTTAAGTTCTTGTCAGCTGCCACTGTTGGCTAGTGCTTAAACACTGAATTTAACTACTGTGTCGTTATGGCATAAATAGTGAAGTGAACTGCTGCATTTACGTTAAGTAGCCTAAATCAGTAAAAGTATCACAATGTATTTCTAACACAGGAATGGCAAATTAGCGAGCAAGAAAATGATTAAATAAATAAATAAATATGCTGCGAGTTTAACCCCCCCAATGGTAGACCCAAAGTTACACCCTTGCTGCTGGCTGTTTGTTTTTCAGCATTCCATGCAAATAATCAGCCTCACAAGCTCAGTCTAAAAGCTGCAAATACATCTCACCCCTTCACCAGATGAATTACTTTACACTGGTTTGATGAAACATGACGGCGTCACAGGAGCATGAATGTGCATTTAGTCTTTATGTTGTTTTTTTTGTACATGAGTCCTGTAAAGCTGCTCGTTGCTGTCATGTTTGTCTCTACGCTGATGATACCGCTCTATTTCCATCCTTTATAAAGACCCATCGACTCTTCTTATATCGCAATATAACCTGATTGTTTTCTGATCTCCTTACTTTGCTACAACTGAACTTTTAGAACTAAATAAGCAGTTTTGAGGACAACTTAGTTTTAATTAAACTTTAGGAATATTTCATGGCTGCAGAAATTTTTCCAGTTTTTAAGGGTGCAGGTGCCTTTCAGGTAAGTATTTAAGTATAAAAAGCACAGAAAATGAAAAAAATCTAACTCTGCTTGTAGTAATTTGTATAAAGAAATACAGTCAAAAAGAAACAGAAGAAAGATTACAGTAAGTATAATTATACTGAGTCTCCTTTCAAGAGTTAAATTAGCACGATTATAAAATGTTTTTGAAAGAAGTTTAAGTTTTTCAGTTTAAAAGCCAAAACATCATCATCCTCCATCAAATGGGCTGTAAGCTGATAAGTAGTTTATAGACATTTATTCTAACTATTGGTGTATTTTAACCTTAAAAATGTTTACAAAACATTCTTATTATCAGAAAAACAGATCCAAACACGATGATCAAATAAAAAAAAGTGATGTGAAATGTAAAATACCATTATTTAGTCTAAAAACCTGAATCATAACACATAATTTAGCTGGCTCTAGATCCATGTCACCATTTTTTAGAAGGTAAAGAAGCTGATAAATATATGAAGCCATTAAGAGAAAGAAATTAAACATACAAAAAGTACAAAAACAGCAAATATGAACTTGTGACACGAGAAAGGTTCTAAGAAGCTTTTAAGATGCAGTTCTGCTACATTTCTACACAGAAATGTAGTTAAACATGCTAATTATTTGTCTGCACATGCTGATATGCTGGTTCGTCTACAGTCTAAATAAAATCATTGTCTTACCATCATTTGCAAGTTTGCTGTTCATCTTTAAGTCCTGTGAAAGCAGTTGGCCTCTGCTGTCTCTGCTGTGGAAGTGAATAGTAATTGAATAGTTTGTCTCTTGATCTTTATATTATCAAGTCTTTGTCCCCTCCCCTTGAACTCATGTCATCTGTTACCCTGCAGGTTTGAGAAAGATCCAGCCACTCACAGATCAGAATTAGGGGACAAAAAAACTAAAATAGAGCAGCTTATGTTGGCTTTAACCACCAATTTATTGGATATCTAAAATGTTTTTGCTTTACATTTGATATAGAACAGGATTGTTTTACTTTGATGTTGCTCCATCATTCAATCAGCCACCTGAGAAATAAAGAAAAACAATTAACCTGACATCATAATTATTTCTGATTATGGGTTGGCCAACGTACAGTATTTAGTGTGCAAAAGTCCTCATTTCTTTATATGTTGACATGAAAACAGGAAATAGTTTAAGTGATTTACGCTCACCGGCCACTTTATCAGCTACAGCTCGCTAGTAAAAGGTCGGACCCCCTTTGGCCTTCAGAGCTGCCTTAATTATTCGTGGCATCCTTTCAACAAGGTGTTGGAAACATTCCTCAGAGGTTTTGCTCCATATTGAGGGAGTTGCTGTAGATGTGTTGGCTGCAGATCTATGATGCATCTCCCGTTCTACCACATCCCAAAGGTGCTCTGTTGGAGATCTGGTGACTGTGGAGGCCGTTGGAGTACAAGGAACTCATTGTGATGTTCAGGAGACCAGTTTGAGACGATATGAGCTCTGTGACATGGTGCATTATGCTGCTGGAAGTAGCCATCAGAAGATGGTGCACTGTGGTCATAAAGGGATGAACATGGTCAGCAGCAACACTCAGGGAGGCAGCGGCATTTAAACGATGCTCAGTTGGTACTAAGGGGCCCAAAGTGGGCCAAGAACATATCCCCCACACCATTACACCCCCACCACCAACACCAGCCTGAACCGTTGATGCAAGGCAGGATGGATCCATGTTGTTTACGCCAAATTCTGACCCGACCGTCTGAATGTCGCAGCTGAACTCGAGACTCGTCAGATCAAGCAGCGTTTTTCCAACCTTCTATTGTCCAGTTCTGGTGAGCCTGTGCGAACTGTAGTCTCAGTTTCCTGTTGTTAGCTGACAGGAGCGGCACCCGGTGTGGTCTTACTTCTGAATAACAGAACAGCAGCAGGGACAGAGCATCTCTTTGGTAGATGCTGCAGTGGATGGTAACTTAAGGAATTGTCTTGTCACAGTCACATTGAGCTCTTGATTAAGGTTCTTAAGCCTCTAGCATGGTCTGTTAGCGCGAGCGGTGTTGATGACGTCACAATTTGGTGCCGGCTGTATACGGTGGCGCAAGTCGATGCGCCAGTAGTTGCAGTTTTCTCCGTCACAGAGGTGCCGCTGCTACGTGAAGGTTACCGCTACTCTACAACCAGGAAAGTGGAGAAGAAAACAAGGAAGAGCAGGAACACTGTCATTAATGATGCTGCTGCAGTATCTGGATCATTTTAATTTTTTAATTCAGTTAATAGAGGTGAAGGTCTGAAGCCCCCGGCATCAACAGAGTCTCTGCCCTCTTCTTTGCCTTCACGTATCTGTCCCGTAGCTTCTTCCACACATTCTTACAGAACTCTCCCTCTTTCCCCAAAGTTCTGCCCATCTCTGTGCACCAGTTTTGGGAGTTTTCGTGCTCCCTGTGCTGTTTCACTGCAGTTTCGTACAGCTGCTGTACAAACGCACCTCCTGACTGAGCCGGTCTCACATCGGTCCATCCGGTTTGTTGTTCTCGGCGCAGCCAAGTTACAAACATCGACTGGTGCACCTTCCAGAATCCATGTGGGGGACATTGAGTCATAGGCAAGGCATCTTTATTTATATAGCGCATTTCATACAACAAGCAACTCAATGTGCTTTATATCATAGGCTTTCTTGTAGTCAATCCAGTTGGTGCACAGATTCCTAAGACTGATCTTTGGGGATGTTTCTGTTGATCTGGAGCAACTGTTTTGCTATAAATTCCCTTCTGGGTCCTACTCATCTTACCTGCTACGATGCCTGACAGCAGCTTCCATGTTGTAGAGACATAGAGGCTGTTGGCTTGTAGTTTGGGACCCTTCATAATAAGGACTGATGACTTAAGGCCTATCACTAGCATATAAGTTATTATCTAAACTGCACCAAAGACTGGCTTGTAATGAACATGTGCCCATACAGGGTTCACAGGTCTATACATCACCATGGTGTGAGATTTGTTATGCAGGAGAAATAGAAGTGGTTATCTCGGATGAGTGGTTTAGAGACTCCAGAGGTCCGTTTCACAAAGCAGGTTCAACATATTCTGAGTCTATTCCTGACCTCTGAGTTGATCTACTCTGAGATAGAAAACCCTGAGTTTTCGGTTCCAGAAACGCTGATTTGAGTGAGTTTAATCAACTCTGAGTACGTTCACCTTGAGTTTAGCGCGTGTGCGCCACAACTTTAAAAAGCCAGCATCAATGGAGCCCCGATTCGACGAGTCACCATGGCAACGGGGAAGAGGAGGGGCTACGTTTTTCACCAACCTCGAATTGGAAATCTTAATGCGCTCATACGGCGAGTTTCAACACGTTTTTAGAAATAAGTGCAACACAAAAGTGTAAGTTTAAATGTAGTCCTTTGCAATCACAATAATATCACAGGGAAACTGCTTGAATGGTAGCCCATTCATTTATTTCATTTAGGTGCAATCCCGCGGGGGAGAAGCGCACTTGGCAGCAGCTTAAGATGAAATATAAAAACATTGTTCAAACAGGTGAGACCTCGGCATGGAGGTACCTCATTTTGATCATGTTTTACACTATAAAGTAAATATTAAGCGGCTATTTCACTGTGCAGTTATTTTATTCCCAACATAATGCTGTTTTCACACACATAAACTATGTCTTCTCATCTATATCATGTTCTGTTAAATAATTAAGCCTATTTAAACTAACACAGACTTCTCCTGAGCCAACAGAAAGAAGGCAGATGCCCGTAAAACGGGTGGTGCCCAGCACCGCCACCTCTAACGGGAGGCCAGTGGCTGAGGGAGTCCACCCCCAAGACACGAGTGCCTTTATAAAATATAATAGGCCTATATATATCTTTTTTAAGCCTATTCATACACATATTTATTTGTCTTTTATGTCTTTTTTTTCTTTTGTCCCAACACATTCTGATGGTGCCGTTCAAAAAGATAATTGTCTGTAAATGCAAAAATCTATGATAACCATCTCCTGATGAATATTTATTTCTCTGCGCAGTAATGCTGCTCCTTCATCCACGGGATCGTTGTCAGAAGGACATGTTGGTGGAAAAAGTCGCCTCCTACTGTGCCTAAAGGACTTATAGAAGTAGAAGAACTCGCTCTGCTGACTGAATGAATGAGGAAATCAAATGGCTGAAAGAGGGCGGAGACAGAAAGAAACTCCAGGTTTCTTGAATGAAACCTGGTCCCGACCAGGTTAGGTTCAGAGAGTCTGTTACTCCGGTAACTGACCGAGAGGTTAAGTTACCTCTCTCTGTGAAACAGGCTAGAGTGACCTCTCTTTCTCTGGGTTGAGTTACCTCCCTTTGTGAAACGGAAAACTCAGGGTTTCCCTCATTTCAGAGTTAATAAACTCAGAGTTTTCACTAAACCTGCTACGTGAAACGGACCTCTGGCCTGTCTCTGTGTGTGTCAACAGGTGCCAACCTGGATGGGTTAAAAGTGGAGGACAAATTTCGTGTGTATGCATGACCAATAAATCTGATCTTAAAGGCGGGGTAGGGGATCTTTTTCTGGAACATTTTTTTACATATTGCTTGAAATACTCTTCACACCCCCATTGCAACCAATTAATTAAAAGTTTTGACACAAATATGAAAAGTTTTAGTGGCCTCTAGAACGTACAATCTAGGAAAAACACTATCCAATCATTGTGAACGGACCGTTCACAATGATTGGATTCTGATGCCGTCTATCAAACTTCAATCTGCTCCTCCCTCCCCCTCCTTCCCCCTGTGCGCGTACCCTGCTCCATGAACTAATTACGCGTCCAGAAGCTTGGCAGGAAGCTAAACTAGAGCTAGCTTGGCTAGCACCTAGCATTATTAAACGTATAGTTAGCATATACTAAATACTAAATACTAAATACGGCAACGATCAATGCTTGCTGTCAGAACAGCGCTCGTGCACCTTCGTGCTCGTGCGCCTTCATGTACTCTAGAGGCGTGCCTTCGGGGGGAAAGTGAAGAAAAGGGTTGGGACTTTTTACCGGTGTTCGCTGGACTCAAAATCCAGGATCTCCTACTCTACCTTTAATTTAAAATTTTGCAGAATCCCGGGCGCACAGTTGTAACCCTTTTGTAAGTCAACAAAACACATGTAGCCTGGATGGTCAGAGTGTCACGACCTCCTCAGTAACTCTGGTCCACTGTTCCACGACCTGTGAGCAAACCCCACCGCTCCTCCTGAATCTGAGGTCAATCAGTCCGACCTGCTCTCCAACATCCTGGAGGAAACTTTCCCAGAGAGGCTGAGGTGCGTTACGTCCCTGTAGTTGGAGCGCACTCTCTGGTTTTCTTTCTTTAAATAATAATAATCTGGCAATCAGCTGTGACAGGAAGTAAACCAAACAGAATACACATGAGGGCAAACAAACACAGTCAAACCAAAGGATAAGACCTCAGACCCATGACAGGTAACAACCGTACACATGTTGACACTTAATCCTGAAATTTCAGCGTAAGGCGCCAACAACCAGCGTAGTTATATCCTGAGTTTGAATGTTCAGTAAAACATATATTTGTGTTTTCTAAACGTTCTTTTTTTTTTAAACACTTTTCAGGTGGAATCTGTCAGAACGGTACCTGATGACAGAGGTTCAGAACTTATCAGACGTGTGGACAAACATTCATATTCATATTTTCAATTCAATTCAAAAATACTTTATTTATCCCAGAGGGAAATTAAATGTTGATGTAACTCAATTAAATCAAGGAGTTATTATAGATGCTGATGGCTGTGGGCAGGAAAGATTTCCTGTAGCGGTCCGTTTTGCATCTTGACTGAAGAGACTCTGTTTTCCGATAACAGTTAGTTGGTTGGTTGGTTGGTTGGTTGGTTGGTTGGTTGGTTGGTTGGTTGGTTGGTTGGTTGGTTGGTTGGTTGGTTGGTGGGTTGGTTGGTTGGTTGGTGGGTTGGTGGTTGGTTGGTTGGGAGCATTCTTTGTACTATTGTCACATTTATTGATGCCTCTTTTACACTTCACATGTAGTTTCTCTCACCAGTAGCTCATGTTTTCTTTGAACTTTGTTATAAGTCATATCTGCCTGTGTGAACTTTTGATCTGTGGACTTCTTCTGAATTTATTACATTTTTACAAGTTAGCTTTGATTTAATCTCTTCTTTTGTGAGTATTGTTTTTATCATCCCGCCTTGATTTATTACTGCCGGAACTGATAAGACTGATGAAATGATTCCTTTGTCCCACCTGCTCACAGTTCCTCAGAACCGGTTGGTGAGGTCTGATATTTTCTGCATGTTTGCTCAACTGAGCTCAGAGGTCCAAAGTTTAATTTGAGGCAATAAAAGCGTGGGTTTAATTCCCCTTCAGTCTGTTAGTCATGTGGTTTCTCTTGACTTTTGCTCTGCTTAGTTTTAAGTTCAGAGTTTATTAAAGTCACTGTTTTCCTGCCTGTCGCCTGCTTGTCAGACCTACATTCTGGTTCTACTTCCTCCAACCATGAATCGTGATGCAAAGCAGTTTTTAAACATATGCAGGGTTTATTCCAAGAAATTAAAGAGAATTTATAAGAATTTTGTAAATAAGAAGCTGTTTGGGGTGATTTAAGTAACAAGGAGTGAAAACAGCCACTTTTAACTTGTGATGGTGGGATGAACCCAGCCTGGTCCTCCAAAGTCAGGCTGACTTTAGATCAATTCAAGTCAGTGAACAGTTAACATGTTCATGTGTGTATTAGTACTGTATTTTCATTAAGATCTATTACATGCCAGTAAGACAATAAGTAAGTCAGTACTTAAGTCAGTAAGTAAGTCAGTAAGTAAGTTAGTAAGTCAGGGTCAGGATTTGGGAATTGAGGGTGAAGGTGGGGACGGTAGGACACGGATGCGGACTTCAAAAGTAAAGGTTGGTTTATTAAAGCAAAAAACAATGAGCAAACAAAAAGCGCGGCAACGCCGGATTCAAAAGACTTAACTTAGAAAAGGCAAACAAAAGACTTGGCATGAATAAATACTTAACTTGGGAAATGACGAGGAACATGGAACAAACAGGTATCGTAGCATGGATGGCAAACAGGGCAGTGTAAAGCAAAGATCCGGCGACAAGACAGGGGAGACAGGAGACAATGACAGACAGGTGAGGGGAATTACCTAATTAACAAGCATGGGAAACTAAGACATGAACTGAAAATCAAAACGTGACCTAAAACATGATAACTAAAACATAAAACTTAAACAGAGTGCAGGGAAACTGAGGCATGGCCAAACTAAAAACTAAACATGGACTAAGAAACACAAAAACGTGTCAGTAAGTATGTAAGTCAGTATTTATCTATCTTTAGTTGTACTTGGCGGTCTAAAAGCTCCACCTGCAGCACTTTAACAGCAGTGTTCCTGAGTGTTGAAACCTGAAACCTTTTCATATTTTCAGAGAGGAGACGTCCTGTTTCAGTTAAAGTGTTTATGTTTTTGCCTTCAACTATAAATGTGTGTGTGATATCAAAGGTTTTAGGATGGAGACAAAGTCAGCTTGTTGTTTCTCTGGTAGCTCCTGTTTTCAGCATCAGTTTCTCCATGAAGAGGGCCGACAGTTTAATGAATAAAGTCATCGAACACAGCAGTCTGTTGTCAGTGTTTTCACACTAATGTTACCAGAGCTTTGAGGAGGAAACACGCTTCAGAATTAAAGAAAGAGGTTTGTGTGGTGCGTTGATTAGATGCTGCCCTCTAGTGGCCACATAAGGAAACACACCATCCATCCCTCCCAGGTCTGTGTGTGTTTGAGTCTCATCAGCTGGGATACAAACAGACTGGATCACTCTCATGATTATTCAGTCAAATGTTCTTCTGGTTCTCTGCTGAGTTCACAAGAATAATCATTTACCCAATTTAACAGAAATATATTTCTATGTGACTGATAGTCAGCACAACAGCAGATGTGTCCAGGTGCAACATTTTACTCAAACACTCAGATGAGTTTGTATTAATATTAATACTGTATTTTTATTAAGATCTCTTATATGCCTAAGTAAGTAAGTTAGTAAGTATGTTAGTAAGTATGTAAGTATGTAAGAATGTTAGTAAGTCAGTAAGTTAGTAAGTAGGTTAGTAAGTATGTTAGTAAGTTAATAAGTAAGTCAGTAAGTAAGTAAGTATGTAAGTTAGGAAGTAAGTAAGTCAGTAAATAAGTCAGTAAGTAAGTTAGTAAGTCAGTAAGTAAGTTAGCAAGTCAATAAGTAAGTCAATAAGTTAGTAAATAAGTTAGCAAGTAAGTCAATAAGTTAGTTAGTAAGTAAGTCAGTAAGTATGTAAGTAAGTAAGTCAGTAAGTAAGTTAGTAAGTCAGTAAGTAAGTTAGTAAGTCAGTAAGTAAGTTAGTAAGTAAGTTAGTAAGTCAGTAAGTAAGTTAGTAAGTAAGTAAGTAAGTAAGTAAGTCAGTAAGTAAGTCAGTAAGTAAGTCAACAGATGTGTCCAGGTGCAGGGGGCAGAGAGAGGGGGAAGACATGCAGCAAAGGGCCGTCCGGTGTGGGACTCGAACCGGTGTAGGTACCAGATCGGCTCGGGTTCCGTCGTCTGCTGATTACGTCACACAATATGGCTGACCGCTCGAATGGGAGTACATTGTGATTGGCTGTAGTAGCCATAGTAACCGTAACTAGGCGCTGTGCGTCGGAGAGTTTTTTTCTCGGTCTTTCTGTGATCGGCAGCAGCTATGGAGAGCTTTTACGAAGAAATTAAATATTTCCTACAAAATAGTGTGTACCACACCTTGAACACCACTAGCCCCAAACCTTTAAGATCTAGTTTGTTTTGTTTAATCATTTTGGCCACTTTGGGTCACTCTGAAGAGAAGCTTCATTTTCAGTTTTGTGTGCTGAGCAGCAATAACCTCTCTGACTATATGCTTGTGGACTCCTGCACATAAATGTACATAAAACACGTATTTGCTGGTTTGTTTGACTCTTTCTTCCCTGAATATCTGAATAAACTGTGAAAATAACTGAATAAATCAGACTTTGTGAGACAATGTGAGGCGAAACTGGAAATAAAATGATGTTTTTCACTGAAACATCAGCTGGAAAAATGGTGTTTTCTAACAGAAAACACCATTAGATAGATTACAGAATAGATTATAAAAGCCTGCTGATGGTTTACAGTCTGTGACATGTTCAGAGAACATAAAGCCAGCAGAGCTCTGAGATCCAAGGACTCAGGTCAGCTGGTCCAGTCCAGAGTCCAGACTAAACATGGAGAAGCAGCATTTAGCTGTTCTGCTGCAAACAAGTGGAACAAACTGCCAGTGGAGATTAAACTTTCACCAAATGGAGACATTTTTAAATCCAGGTTAAAGACATTTCTGTTCTCATGTACCTATGCATGAAATCTGCACGATATCTTTGAACTTATCTGGACTGTTGCTGGTTTTTAAATTCATTTAAATTATTCTATTTTTTTCTCTTATATTCTTTTAATCATTTTAATTATTTTATTTGTTTCTCTTTATATTCTTTTAATCATTTTAATGCTTCTTCCACTCCCTGCTGCAATGCTTTTATTTTATGTAAAGCACTTTGAACTGTTTGTACATGAAATGTGCTATATAAATAAATTTGATTTGATTTGGAATCTCTGAATAAACTGTGAAAATAACTGAATAAATCAGACTTTGTGAGACGAAACTGGAAATAAAATGCTGTTTCCTGTTAGAAAAGGATTCAATGTTTTGTTTGTCTGCATATGACCTCATCTTGCTCTGAGGACTTCTGACCCTGACCACGCCCTTAACCTGACGTCACGGACAGGTGAGTCCCCCCATCACCTGACGGACTGGTTTTTTGTTACTCCAGAGTAGATGAATCTGTTTTTCTTGCTCTCTGCCGCATGAACCGGAGTGTTTTCTGTCTCCTGGTTTGTCCGGTGGACAGGTGGAGTCAGACAGGTGTGAGCTCAGGTGTGAGCTCAGGTGTGAGCCCTGCACACCCGGGTTTCCCTTACCTTTAATTGGACTTTAATCACCTTTAATCGGACTTTAATCAGCGGAACCATGGCAGCTCCTGTCGGACTGACGCGGCTCTCTAACATGAAGCGCGTTTTCCTGCTGCTGGGACTGTTGTGTCTCCTCATCTGCAGCATTTTATACGGAAAGTACAGCAGGTAGGTGGGCTAACCCTCAGTTACAGGCGCCATCGGTGTTTTTGGCGTGTCAGAAAACCTCTGAGTGGCACGTGTTGTGTTACAATTCAAGCGTTTTTTATCGATTAACCCTTTAACCCTTAACATTGTGTTTACTCCCCTTTGTCCTATCAAAGCCCCAAAATAAAGCAACTTAACCCTCCTGTTGTCCTGCGGGTCCAAAGTGAGCCACCACCATGTTTAGCTGTAGCAAAAATACCTTAAACTATCTTTTTATGACTTTTCCTAAAGGGACCCCATCATTAGAAAAAGTCATACTTTATTTTTGTTTATGTCTCCATGTGGGCTGTACACCACTAGGGTACAAAGATTGTCTTATGGGGCATTTTTGACCCGTGAATTATAAAAACATTTAAAGGGACACTATGTAATAAATGAAGTCATTTATTAGCTCAAATCAACATATTCATTCATAAATTAGTCCTCATTGGTGTAAAATGAGATACTGCAACACCAGGATGATGCGTGGAGTGGACGGAGCAAGCCCCTATTCCATCTCCCTGTTCCAAAAATCTATTCAATATATGGTCCCCGGGTAGGGGACGTATCCCCAACGCCAGGCCTGGAAGCGGAAATGACGTCACGTTTAGACTGTGGTAAATGATGGTCTTGTGCATGCCATGAAGTCTAATATTATCTTTTAACCTCTTACTACACCCAGCAGGGTTGGGGGTGCGGGGGAATGGTAATGAAGCCTGGTATGTGTGTGTATATATATATATATATATATATAAAAAAATCAGGCCTGGCGTTGGGGATACGCCCCCTACCCGGGAACCATATATTAAATAGAGTTTTGGAACAGGGAGATGGAATAGGGGCTTGCTCCGTCCACTCCACGCATCATCCTGGTGTTGCAGTATCTCCTTTTACACCAATGAGGACTAATTTATGAATGAATATGTTGATTTGAGCTAATAAATGACTTAATTTATTACATAGTGTCCCTTTAAATGTTTTTATAATTCACGGGTCAAAAATGACCCATAAGACAATCTTTGTACCCTGGTGTACAGCCCACATGGAGACATAAACAAAAATAAAGTGTGACTTTTTCTAATGATGGGGTCCCTTTAGGAAAAGTTATAACATTTCAAGTTGTCAGAACAATATGCGTTCAACAGAGTAAAACATTTGCATCACAAAATGGTTCTCCAGGAAAAAGTCAGAGCTCACAATCTCTTGGCCCTATTTTCTCTCATGCAGCTAATAGGAAGGAAGCACTTCCTGTTAGCTGCATGAGCTAACGGCGTCACTGATACTGCGTTTTATTTCATTCATCAGTTTACTGGAACATTTTGAACATGAAGACTTATTCAGCTCTGTGGTGGTGGTAGTGGTAATATTTATAATATATCTGGGACTTTCAAACAGTTTAATTCAGTTAACTTGTTATTCTACGACGGTGGCTGGTTGTAAAAAGAATGTATTTTAGCTCCGATCATATTTGTTTTCTAACCTTTACCAAGTGATGTTACTGCCAGAAGCCTGAAGTACTGACCGTAATCCAGAAGCGAAAAGAGGACTTTGTGGCTTTTGAAGAGGAATTTTTGAGAATGAATCATATTTTAGGCTGAAACCTGATCAGGGCGCAACTTTAGAGCTCAGTATTATGGGCTGGATTAAAAGGTTTGATCAAACTGTTTAAGATTTTACATGTTGTAGCTGCACAGGTCCAATGAAACCCCGGCCACACATCAGACGTCCTAAAGGTTTATTTGTTTTATTTGGTGTTCCCAGTCGGCTCTGTGAAAACTACAGGAAATGAAGGACAGTTTGGTCATGTGACCCGTTACACTCAACATGAAATTAACCCAAGCGCAACTATTTTACAATGTAAGGTCTTTAAACAAACCTTTTCTCATCTGATGACATTTTTTATTGGCTCTATAAGCTCAACGTCTTCTGATAAATATACAGAATAAACATCTTAATTGAGATGCCTCCTGGACAGTTAGCATCATGATGAAATCCAGCAGCATCATGCCTGAGTCGGACCTGAACTCAGTCAGTCTGCAGCTTTGTGCTGTGAGCTCATCAATGCGGCGCGGTTTATAAGATCCGGCTGAAATCTAATCTGAGAGCATTTGGAAAAGTGTCCTCCTTTATCAGGGCTCCTCCTGGAGTGTTGTTGTTCGCTTTAACTCCGGTTTGCATTCAACAGATTGAGTTTCCAGAAGCTTTTAGAGCTCTGTGCTCTGCCTCCTGAGAAAGGATCTTAGCTCAAAACAACAAGCTTTGTGCTGATATCTGCTCCCATCACAATAATCTGATGTTCTGATGGCTGAACAACGGCTGCGTTAACTCATGGAAATATGAGCTCCTGCTTCTCTTTGGTGTTAAACTGCTTCAGGTTAACCTGGAATCGGAGCAGAATCAGTAATATTTTGATATCAGAACATCCTGTGATTGTTTCTCAGCCCAGGTCACCTGACGGGATATGAACTGGATCCGGTTTATGGGTTTATGGGTTTAGGTCCCTGCTTGTTGACACGTGTCGGTTTCACAGCTCATTAACCAACACTGAGAGCAAACTCAGCTAATGTGTTTAATCATTGATCTGAACTAAGCTTTGACTCCAGGAAAAGAACAAAGGAGACTGACAGTAAAGCATTTTATTTACTCCATGAAGGTCTGTCCTACAAACTGTATTAAATCAGTTTGACTACCGTTTTTATTTTGTTCTTTTGTGCACTTTGCAGCATATTGTAGACGTAAGACGGCAGATCATACATTCTGTTAGTGTGTTCTTACTGGTGTTTGTAATCCAGTTAAATTGGAGACGGTTTGAACTGAAGAGGTAGAATAACTGAAAGCTGTGAAGTTAAACGTGTGTTGTTTTTAAATCCTGGTGTTGTGATGTCAGTGTGCAGGCAGCAGGTGGCAGCACTGAGGCTCCAGGTGACGATCAGGTGGACTGGGACAGCTACACGGCAGCAACACGGGAGGAAGACACGGTGAGTTTTCCAGCTTCATTTCAACAGTTTAAACCTCTGACAGCAAACATGACGAAGCACAACAGAGAAAAGGCTGAAAAAGGAGGTTAGATATGCTCAAAAAATTATTTATAACCGGAAAGAAAGATGGTTTATTGATGATTATTGAACAACTGGCTTGAATTGGAGACGGTTTGTAAACTGTAGGACAACATGACTCCCAGAATCACTGATAAAAGAATAAGGCTGTGTTCGAAACCGCATACTTCTCCCACTACTCCTACTAACTTTAACTTTTTTTAAGTTCCCGGATGCATACTAGATTCTCCGAAATGTTGGGTATGCATCATGAGGTTACTACTCATACTCAAACTACCCAAGATGCAACGTAACGTGACGTCGCCGATCGTCATTTCCTGTCAAAACGGCAGTTTCAAGCTAGCTACAACGAGGGCAGGTTCACTTCCTGTTTTCAAAACAAAAGCACCAATTGTATGGTAATGGCTTTCCCTATGATAAAAGGCAACGGGTATTTTATTTTGTGAAAATAACCAGAAGTGCGTTAGCTCACTGCGGCTAGCTTTAGTAGCGCCGAATTCGTGGGAACAAAATTGTAAATAGCCGGTATTTTGTCAGGTTTTCAACACGTTGGGGATCTAAACGACTACTTTCTCACCTGAAAATGTTTCAAATGTTGCTAAAGTTTACTGAGTTTAGAGCTTAAGGGAAATCAGCTTCAGGCCGGCTGATTTCGGCTCGGGCAGGAGCGAAATGCATTGTGGGTAAACGCTCTGCATACTGTCTGATCGATCAGTATGCAGTATGGAAGTATGTAGTGTGTAGTATGCAGTAGGCGGTTTCGAACACAGCCTAAGACTGAGGGAGAAAAAACTACCGCACAGATGTGCTTTGTGTCCGTTAAAGATCTGATGGGATGAATCAGGATTTATTACAGCAGCAGGTTCAGATAAAAGCAGGCAGGTGGAACCACTGCAGTGTTTGTTGTTTATCGTATCTCACTGTGTGAACAACGGCGTTAATAACCTGCCTACAGGTAGAATCATCGTGTTCCCTGAGGAAGGCGGTGAGGAACGATCTGTTCCTCAGAAAGAAGTTCGACTTCTCCATGCCGGTGCTTCAGTGGGCCGGAAGTTTCTCCAAACTCTCCTGGGAGCAGTTGAAGCACAACGCGCCCCCGTACGGCTGGAAGGGACTTCCTGTTAAAGGTACGCTCCAAGAGTTCCCATCTCCCTGGGCTCACTTCTCCCTGGGTTCACATCTCCCTGGGTTCCCATCTCCCTGAGTTCCCATCTCCCTGGGTTCCCATCTCCCTGAGTTCCCATCTCCCTGGGTTCCCATCTCCCTGGGTTCCCATCTCCCTGGGCTCCCATCTCCCTGGGCTCCCATCTCTCTGAGTTCCCATCTCCCTGGGTTCCCATCTCCCTGGGCTCCCATCTCTCTGGGTTCCCATCTCTCTGAGTTCCCATCTCCCTGAGTTCCCGTCTCCCTGGGTTCCCATCTCCCTGGGTTCCCATCTCCTTGGGCTCACTTCTCCCTGGGTTCCCGTCTCCCTGGGTTCCCATCTCCCTGAGTTCCCATCTCCCTGGGCTCCCATCTCCCTGAGTTCCCATCTCCCTGAGTTCCCATTTCCCTGGGTTCCCATCTCTCTGAGTTCCCATCTCCCTGAGTTCCCATCTCCCTGGGCTCCCATCTCCCTGAGTTCCCATCTCCCTGGGCTCCCATCTCCCTGAGTTCCCATCTCCCTGAGTTCCCATCTCCCTGAGTTCCCATCTCCCTGGGCTCCCATCTCCCTGAGTTCCCATCTCCCTGAGTTCCCATCTCCCTGAGTTCCCATCTCCCTGAGTTCCCATCTCCCTGGGTTCCCGTCTCCCTGGGTTCCCATCTCCTTGGGTTCCCATCTCCCTGGGTTCCCATCTCCTTGGGTTCCCATCTCCTTGGGTTCCCATCTCCCTGGGTTCCCATCTCCCTGGGTTCCCATCTCCCTGGGTTCCCATCTCCTTGGGTTCCCATCTCACTAGGATTCACTCAGCTTTTCCCACTTTTGGCGTCAGCTTGTGTTGTATCAGATGATTTTGAAGCTGAACCAGAGCATAAAGTTCACAGACTCAGTGTGTCGTTCCATCAGCTGCTCGAAGACATACTACAAAAGCATCGGGAGGTTTTCAAGAGATGTCAGACCCTCTACTTTATAAGTCATCCCGTCATGGCCACAGCATCAGAAAAAGACACAGCTTCCTCTGAAACTCTTTGGTTGGTCCAGAATTAGAAATGCTTCTGCTGAAAGTCCTCACCTGTCCATTCCCGCTCAGCAGCAGGTGATTACTGTCCGATCCAATCTGACAGCTGTGTCCAACATAGGAAACATGATACATCAGCGTCTGTGTGTTACTGTTCATACAGCATTTGAATAAGTCACAGTGTCGGACCGACACTACCGGTTTAGGGGCCCTAAAGGTCATTGGTCATTGTGAGGGACCAAGCTTAAGTAAGGACAAAGGTATTAAAAAAAATGAGGAACAATTTCAATTTAATAATTCAAAAATTAATAAATCCAAAAAAATCAAATATGAATAACAATTAAATCATACAAAAAAACAAATTTGGGCCCAACTAAAATGAGGTCAACTAATTGAACACTAACAACACAACCAAAAACTGACGTCCAAATAAAGAACCAAAGGCGGCTTAAATAGGGACGGAGTAACCCAAATATGCCACATGAGGGAGCATAATAAAAGGGAAAAATTACAAATAAAGCAAAACTAACTTTAACGTAGCACAAATAATAAGTAAATGTTAAAGTGACAAAATTAAGGAACTAAAGCCAAATTTAACAAATAAAGTTCCCCCCAGTCTTTTAGAAAGAGTGGTATGTTCCAGGCTTCCTCCTTCAGCTGATCTCAATTTGCAGAAGAACAAGTTTAAGTAAATCATTCAAAACATTATCTAAAATGCAAATATAGAATAAATACTAACACGATGTGGTGGTGGTAAGAGCATCCACCACAGTCATCCTGGTTCAGAGCCTAATTGAATGGACGGTTCTTATTGGAACATCAATCAAGTGATCAAAACAATGGAATTCAAATGGATCATAAATAAGATCTCCAAAAAAAGAAGAAAATGACGACTCAACATGACTACAAGAGCACCAAGAACCTAGAAAGGGAGCTCGAGCTAAAACATGTCATAGCAAAGGTTCAGCTGGTGTGGGCTGACGGCTCATCGATCAAACCGGATTAACGTTGGTCCTCTTCCTCTCCAGTCCTGGAGTCCACCCTCTCCCTCCTCGGCAGCTCGCGGCTCTTTGATGGCGGCCCACCTGGCAGGTGCATTCGCTGTGCCGTGGTGGGAAACGGGGGGATCCTCCGAGGGTCCCGGCAGGGGAAGAACATCGACAGCCACGACTTCGTCTTCAGGTGAGACGCAGCAGATGCAAAACGTTTTGAGTCAGAAGTTAAATCAAACTCCATCTGTTATCCAAAAAGTTCTGCTCAAAGTAGCACCTGATGATCTTAGAGCTCGATTTGGAACGTATTCTGTGAGTAGTTCTGAAATGTACGGAGGTGCTAATCCATTCAGAGATGCAGATAGTTCCTCTATTGGTCCCACAGGGAAGCAGGTTAGCATGTATCTGTAAGCTAGCAGCAGATGCTAGCTTACAGATACAGATGGTTCCTCTGTTGGTCCCACAGGGAAGCAAGTTAGCATGTAGCTGTAAGCTAGCAGCAGATGACTGAAACTTTAGTTTGACCCGTTTTTGGGGGATTCTTGGGTCACAGCCGGCGTAATTCATTGAATCTGTACTCAGGATGAACGGAGCGATGATCAAAGGGTTTGAGGAAGACGTGGGGACGAAGATTTCCTTCTACGGTTTCACCACCAACACCCTGAAACACGCTCTGAGCTGGTACCGCTCGGTTGGCTTCACCAGAATCCCTCAGAGTCCGGTGAGCAGCACTCAGACCTGTGAGGAGGTCCACACCCGTTTATAAGCCAGCTTACCTGTGTGTGTGTGTGTGTGTGTGTGCAGGAGATCAAATACATCTTCATCCCATCAGACCTCAGAGACTACGTGATGTTGGCGGCTGCTGTTCGGGGTCAGACTGTCGGCTCAGGCACAGATAAAGGGGACAGGTGAGGAGTTTTCTAGGTTTTAGTGGAACCAGGTGGTAAGATCTTTACAGCCTGGTCCCCTTCACCTGAATCAGCCAGCAGATGAAGCTGCGTGGCGTATCCTTTCTTAGATTCTGGACCTTAAACAGAGTTTTTGGTGGTCTGGTTACCTGTAGGAATGTTTCTCTGGAACAGAAGCAGGAGGTAAGTGTAAAGAGTAAAGACATCGGTCCTGTTTGGTGAATCTTTGTCCATCCTTTATTTAGTTGTTTATCAGGTTTATTCGGGCATTTTTAAGTTCCTCCTGTTTCCATGTGGTCGCTCATCTACAGTTTGAGTTTAAACTGTTTTTACTTGTAATTAGTATGAAAGACTGAAACTGAAATAATCCGACCCCCCCATGAAACTGAGAAATGTAAAGGGGGAATGACAGAGCAGTACATACAACTATAAAATAAATAAATTCATAAAATATAACAAAGAGAGAAATTATTTGGAGGGAATAAATAGATAAATACGATATATACGAGAAATAAATACAGAAATAACACTAACAAAGAAAGAGATTAAATATATTCAAGTTAAAGTAATAAAACTGAGGCAAAATAAATAAAAAGCAACATTAACACAAGTTTAAATGATTTCAGTTTAAAATTAAAACAGAAAAATATGTTTTATTAGCCGTCATCATGATATAAATGCATTTATTTAGCCACTCATATGTTTTTGTATTTATTTCAGATTACTTATCCTCAATAATCTGCAGATAAATTCAGTTGAAGCACATTAAACAGATTTTATAGTTACTTAAACAGCAGTTGGTGAATTCTGGCCCCATGCTGCTGTTTTGTTGTTTTCTCACCTTCATATGAATCATCTTCAGCAGCTTTTCTTTCTCTTACTGATTTTCTGCTGTTTTCCAGCTTCTTCTGGACAGCAGATCTTCTTGGCTTGTTCTCAGGTTCTGTTCCCTTCATAACAAACATCTAACAGACCCGCACGCCTTCTGTCTTTGTTTCTGATTTGAGGTTTTCTATAACATCTGTTGGATTTAACTGTGATCATCAACCCACTGAATCCGATCTTAACTGATCAAATTAAGAAATAAGGTCATCAAATTCAGGTGAAAAATTATTTTAAAACTGCCATAAAAAAAATGAGCCACACATAGTAGCCGAATGAAAATTACACCGCTGGCTTCTGCCGTCTCTTGGGGCGCTGACGGTTCAAGAATTATTCGGATACGACTTTTACTTTTCGAACAGCGACCGTTTGTTCGAGACAGATGAGTGCAGTCAAAATACAGTGCAATTTTAAGAAGCCATAGTTAGCGTACATGTCAGTGACAGAGACGAGCCGCACCTGCTCCTGTTACCGGGGCAACGCCTTGTTAGCCTGCTCTGTTCTAAGACTGCTTATGAGGGTAGAGCCAAGATGGGTGCCCTGTTATAACAGCTTCATGTTATAAATCTGATCTGCTTTTCTCATTGAAACTGATAGCACAGCCCTTTTACAGACAGCCGTTCCACTTCCTATTCGCCCCATTATAAAAAATTTGGCTGCAGTTCAGTTGATTTTTGTCTGGGGGCGCTGGCGAGCGAGTGCAGAATGACCATTTTCCATAGGGCTGGCGCTAATAACTCAAAAAATGTCCCCGCTAGCGGCTGAAACCTGAAAATAATACTGTGATTTCTGACAGAGGGATGTGGATTTATATCGAAAGTACAATAACCTGGGAGTTATAGCTTTCTGTTTTCTTACAGGTCTGGCATTTGCGAGTCAGTATCCGCTAGCGTCTAGCTAACGGAATCTGAAGAACGCACGGCTGATTACGACCGGCTGCTTTACGGCACTCGTCCACTGTGCCAGAGTGCTAACCTGGTGCCGCTAACAACAACCAAAGCTAAACCAGAGGCTAGTCAGAGAGTATGTAAAAGGGCTGTGCTGAAATCTGTAACTATTTGAGCTAACACCTCTCTGCTAGCTCAGCGCTAGGACTGACCATGCCGTAAAGTGATGCCACATGCGTGACGTCACTCGGGATGCAATACTGACAATAAATGTGTATTTTAAACAAATCTAGTGAGTCTAAAAAATCAAACCAAGTGCCGTTTGAAAGGATAATTTATCCTGCCTTTAGGAAAATTAAAATGAAAAAATATAAAAAATTCTATCAAAAGCAGTGGCTGCATCTAAGGTGGATCTCATAGTACCACCATAGAGTTCGGCGTGCTCTGCACTGCTTCGTTGGCGCCCCTAGAGTGCAGTACCACCCGGAAATAGCCGCCAGTTTTCCCTCTCCTCATAATAGAGACTCTCTGCTGATAGTGAGGGGAAGTTTGAAAATACCCACAATGCAATGGGAAAATGCATTGAAAAGCACTTACCAAGGCCATTTTGAAAATGCCATAAAAGCTGTATTTTAAACAGGACTTTGATTAAAAATGACATAGCTGTCTACAGCAGACCTGTCTCATGGAAAAATCGATTGAAAAGCCAAAAATGCCAAAAACTGCCCTATTTTGGAGGACTCATAACTCAGCCATACGACATCACAGACACATCATTCAGAGTTTATATGTGACAGGAGACTCTCAGCTTTAACTGAACTAAAGGGTTTGTGGATACATTATACAGCTTTGACACAACGGCAGTTTATGTTTTAGGAAGACTACATCTCAGCTAAGGTGTCTCTCTCACTCAGATCCCCACTCTAATTTCGATACTGCACCAATTCCTCGAACAAATGTCTCTCATTTCCGAAATATCTGACTGATCGGGACAAATTTTACTTCAAAATGTAGGCATTTTTGTCCTCTTTCACATAAAGTCACTCTCATTGAGCTCTGCCTCACAGATTCCTCACAAATTGCCTCTGAGTGCAGAGAGTCGGCCCTCCAGTTGACATTCCGCCCATTATAAATGCCTGAAATCATGAAATTTAGGTGAAAAATTATTTTAAAACTGTCATAAAAAACGAGCCACACATAGTAGCTGAATGAAAATTACACCGCTGGCTTCTGCCGTCTCTTGGGGCGCTGACGGTTCAAGAATTATTCGGATACGACTTTTACTTTTCGAACAGCGACTGTTTGTTCGAGACAGTCGAGTGCAGTCAAAATTATAGTGCAATTTTAAGAAGCTAGATAGTGAGTGTACATGTCAGTGACACAGACGAGCCGCACCTGCTCCTGTTACCGGGGCAACGCCTTGTTAGCCTGCTCTGTTCTAAGACTGCTTATGAGGGCAGAGCCAAGATGGATGCCCTGTTATAACAGCTTCATGTTATAAATCTGATCTGCGTTTCTCCTTTAAACTGATAGTGAGGGGAAGTTTGAAAATACCCACAATGCAATGGGAAAATGCATTGAAAAGCACTTAGCTGTATTTTAAACAGGACCTTGATAAAAATTACAGAAATGTCTACAGCACACCTGTCTTCTCCATTTTGGGACTCGCAGAGGCCCAAAATTCAATGGGAAAATCCATTGAAAAGCACTTAACGAGCCAAAAATGCCAAAAACTGCCCAATTTTGGAGTTCTCATAACTCAGCCATACGACATCACAGAGACCTCCTTCAAAGTTTAAAAGTGACAGGAGACTCTCAACTTTAACTAAACTGAAGGGTTTGTTAATAGGGCGGGCAGTAGATTGGCACCCATCAAAATTTCTTCAGAAATTTTCTAGTTATTTTTATTATTTTACTTGTCTTTGTCATTGTCGCAGAAACTTATATAATTTTTTATTTCATTGTATTGTATGTGACAAAATGAAACTAGGAAACATGTACTTTAAATCCAAGAAGGTAACTTTATAGAACAGTTACTAAATCTTATAACAACAATGAGTAAAGTAATGAAAACAGAAAAATACAACAATTAGAAGTCGTCTCTGTCCAATATGTTGTTGATGTTCCAGTCGTAGCTTCCTCAGATTCTTTGAGGTGCAGAAGCATCAGGCAGCATTTTCTTCCTTATTTATCTCCTTTGAGTTAATGTTAATCTCTCAGACCTTTGGTGGATCAGAGGGTTCAAGAGTTCCTTTCAGAAAATCTTTGTTTTACAGAATGTTTCTCAGAAGATCAACACCCAGCAAGCAGCAGAAATCGATGTACAAATGGTCTATAAAAAATATCTAAATATAACTTGAAAAGATAAAAAAAAGATCGTATACATGAAAACTTATCATCTATATTTTAGACTATGCTGTAAATTAGTATAGAAAAGATATATACAACATGTAAATATTCATAAATCTTAGATTTTAGAAACAGTGTGACATACTTATCGTATCCCTCGATCACTTTAGTCCATTACTGATACTGACCACATGAAAAGCATACATTTGTTTTAAGTGGTTGTCTCTTAATCAGTTCTTGGTTTGAAGGTGGATACCGAAGCCAACATGCAGAGGGTCGTTGTTCTAACACAGACTATCTTTTCACTGTGATGTTGCAGGCCACAGGGCCTCTGAACGTAAACCCCAGGTAGAAGGTGACGTTTTCATTACTGTGAGGCATGGAAGGCAGATGAAGAGGCTGGATACTGAACTTCTTATTCTTTGTGCCTTCAACATACACCGTTCCATCTTCAGTCCACCCAGAAACACTTCTGAGCATCTGGGCAAGCTCGGGTGTTTTCCATGCCTCGCCACTAAACCACTTCATGCGTTTCTCATGGACTCTGAGGCCCTTTGTGACATTTTCAATCTTGCCCTTGTGCACCAATTTGTCCAAACCATTCCCTTTGCCCAGAAAGAAATGTGTGAAAAGCTTTCTCTTCCGTGGAGGAATGTCCTTCATCTTGGTCCAGTACTCCTTTTTCAGGTACTCAATGGCTGATTGCACAATTTCAAACTTTTTCTCTTTCGCCTGTTTTGTGTCGGTATCCTCTGGCCAAAACAGCAAGGTAAGCAAGAACAGGGCACTTGGAGAGCATTTTTGTTTGTCAGTGGGAAGCTGACGACTGAGTGCTTGTAGATCTGTCAAAGCAGCCACCTGTGGAGCATTTGGGGACAAACACTTTAGAGCAATGTTGGTTGCTATGTAAGTAACTATGTCCTTTTGGCGAAATTTGGCTGTCATTGGGTTGTTGGGGTAAAGAGAAAGGATGATCTGTAGATCCTTTACATCCTTCTCCTGTTGGTTTGTCAGTTTGTAGAAAATGGATGTTGGGGTCCCTCCTCCCAACTGGTGGATTATCAGGCGTTTTGTGTAAGGACTTAGAGAGGATAGATTGGTCAGAGAGTGCTTTAAAGGTTTGAATGAAATTCCACTTAAGTGCTTGCCGAAATCTGAAGATGCTCCTGCTAAAAACTTCAGCGGATTTTTTACAGTTTCCTCTGGACTTTCAGAAGTCTCATCCTCATGTGCAACAATGTCTTTCTGGAAGTAACTGAGGTCTTCTGAAATCCATTCCAATGCTTCGTTCATTGTGTTTCTAAGATCTTTCAGACGGTCATGAAATGGTTCCCAGGCATCTTTGACTTCTGCTGGAATGTAATCTGGGATGTTTAGGTACTTAACACACTCTGAGAGGCCGTTGTCTCTGTCAGCAAACTCCTTCAATGAAGAGATCAGTTTGAGCAGGCTGCATCCAACCTCAACTTCAGCAAAAAAACCCAACCTGTTCATGTTTTCTGGTTGTGCGAGCGCTACTTTCTGACAGTGTTTGAAACACTCCATGGCAGTCAGTGCAGTGCCCACAGCTTCTGCTGTGTTTTGGGCCGTTCTTAGCACATGTTCCTTGTCAATGGCTTTTAGTTTTGCTTCAAACCATCGTTTGTACACCTGTCCTTTTGTGTCGAGGATGTATGAGTTTTTGGGCAGTTTGTTGGCCGCTCTCTCTGCCCACACTTTAGCCTCCTCAAACTTTTCACAGGAATAATACAGTCGAGCAATGGTTTGTGCAAAGAAGGCATCTTCGTGGAAACAATGGTATGCTTCCTTGAGTAATTCAGTTGCTAAGTCTATGCTTTCATTTTTACGCACATGCTCAATCAGAGGAGAGAACAAACTGTCACATTCATCCCCTCTGGTAATCCTGGATCGTCTGATGAGAAGTGCTTTCAAAAATACCAGGTACTCATCCCTTCCAAACCTGTGCTCGAACAGCACTTTCTCAGCAAGCAACGCTTTTGCCAAGTCACCTTGTTTTTCTTGGTCCCCGAGAAGCTGTTTGAGTATTTCCTCTGCAACGCTTGGATGGATCATTCTGATTGATTCAAAGTGTGTCTTCTCATCTCTGAGGTACAAAAAGAGGAGTTTAGCCTGTTCGTGGAGAGATGTTTCAAACACTGGGTGGCGAAGCTTGTCAATGTATGGGCTTAAACCGAGGAAAGCCTCATAGTGGGACTGGGAGATGAAGGAGTTCTGAACATAAGTGTTCAGTAGCGCTACATAGAGTAGGAAGCGAGTGACAGCTGATGTGCGATCAATGCCTTGAAGCAAATTGGTCACAAAGTCGGAAACATATTTCGAGACATTTTTGAATTCCTCACTCATCAAAACAAATGTCAGAATAAACTGAGGCTCGTATTGTTTCTCAAGCATCTTTCGTTTTCCAGCAAACATCCTTTTCTCTTTTGGAGACAGTTTGTGAGTGACGGACACATTTTCCAGTGGAGACTCCTTGGTTTTTTTTTCTGGATCATGGCATCGTCTGCAGCTCAGCACAATGAAGCAGGGTTTTTCATAACAGATTTTCTTGGTGCAAATGGCTTCCTCTAAGTTACTCCTGACATCATCGAGGTATTCCTGTTCTGAGTCTTCAACCAGGAGCAGCACAGGAAGACACCTCTGGGGATCCTTTTCATCGTGTTCTCTAAGCTGAACGGCGTGCTGCGCTACAACATCCGCTGAGTACGACGGTTTCACAACTGCACACCTCAGGTCCTTTCTTTTGTTCCACATTACCTGTTTTGCCACAGTACTTCCACCACTTCCCGGGTGATGGTAGATGTTGATTCTGCTCACAGGACTCTGAATGGTGTTCAATTTCAAATCATCAAGTACTTTACAGACTTCACTGTACGCATCCCTTTCTATGACATCTGCAACGAACTTTTGCTCGGCGAGCCAGAAATTCAACCAGGTGACTTTCCCGCCGTGGTAAAACTGCTGTTCGGTGTTTTCTTTCTCTGCTTCTATGAACTCTTCACTCGTTTCATCACAATGATCAACGGTCAGAATTTCCAGTGAAAACATTTCTTCCTTTGCTCTTGTTTCAAGACGACATTTCCCTTTAGAGAAGGTGCCTAAATGTTTGGTGTCTGTGGCTACAGTTTGTATTTGCTGCAGGGTTGCGTTAATGTGGCTCATTTTCATTCCAACAACACTGCGGTTGTTCACGGTTTCTTCTCCGTTTGATCCCTCTGCAAAGCTTTGCCACTTTGTAAAGTTCTCCTCTGATTCACAGATACAAATGATGTCTTTATGGCCTTGCATGTCTGCTGAAAACTCGTAAAAGGTGTGCAGGAGTGGTTTCTCAACTGATGATGTGAGAAGGAAAATGACCTGGAAAGTCCCTTTTGGTAAGATGTGTTTGCAGATCAAAGACACAGTTTCCCGCAGGAGAGGACGTTTTGTGTTGGTCCAAATCATTTCATCACATGGAGGATCATTTCCGTTGAAGTCAGAACGGCCGTTACAAAAAATCCAGCTTGTTTGCTCAAACAGATGCAGTTTGCTTGTGAGCTCTCTGATGCTTGTTTCTCTGGAAATGTTGTAGCTCTGCAGAGAATGCATGTTTGCTGCATGATGTTGAAGGTATCTACTGCAAAGACCTGATTTGATTGAGTCTGCATCAAAGTCAAATACACAGAAAATGTTGAGGTTCAGCAGCCAGTCAATGTTGCAAAGATCATCAGGTTTGATTTTGTTTGTCACAAGGATGAACCATTTTTCCTTTTCGATTAATTTCTTTCCACTCGTCATCAGCATTGAG
The DNA here is from genome assembly GCF_027942865.1 of Odontesthes bonariensis. NCBI lineage: Eukaryota > Metazoa > Chordata > Actinopteri > Atheriniformes > Atherinopsidae > Odontesthes > Odontesthes bonariensis. Next base: position 1,972,004 of record NC_134526.1, read on the forward strand.
AGCTTCCTTCCAAGGTCTTGGTAGATCCCAGGGGTATCGGTAAACTGACACTTCTCTGCTTCCTCTCTCTGAGCATCCCGATCTTTTACCCGATAAAAAAACCCACATTGGTCTGCCTCAGTCACTGGCTCCGTCTTTGATCCCACCCTTCGAAGAATTGCATCTTTCTCAAACTCAACTTTGTTTGTTGACCCGTTGAAGTTTGGCAGACGAACTTTGAAGACCTTACCCCCAACTATGGTTATCGATGGAACAATGTCAACCTCTATCACATACTTCTTTTCGTTGCTTTCTGGATCCATAACTTCAATGAACCTTGGTGGCCGCACACACCGGCGAACATGCTCCTTGTCAGAGGGGAAACTTCTTTCAATATAGTCTAACGCATCACCATAAAGGTCTTTGTCTTTTACAGGGATACCTATTATCTCACCATGTACATGTCCTTTATCTTCCCTGCTGTCCATCACACCAAAGTGGATGGTGCCATTTGATCTCACATTCAAACATCCAGCCGCAAATTTCAGAACCTCTTTGGCAAACTTGACACTCAGTCGTGTGTTATCCAACGTACAGGCAATAGCAAGAGACTTAAATTCACGGCATGGATTTATCAGATCATAAACTCCTGATTCGGGTTGAAGGACTCTGTGTTTTACATATACGAAATCAGGGTCTTTATCAAATGGTCGTGGTCTACAATCTTCCCTTGATTGTACTGCATATTCTTTCTTAGCAGTTTGTATTTCCTCTGAGACATTTTGATCTTCCACAGGTACCTCGGTTGAAGGACCTGTTGCTGTTCCTGGTTTTTGTTTTTTGTTTTTTTTCTCTGACTCAGTTTTATTACCACTGGAGGGCTTTTTCTTCTCCTGAGACTTTTGTTGGGAGTCAATGAGCTCATTCCTCTTTTTGATGATTAGATTAGCTGGTCCTAACTTCATGCAAACCTTAGTCCTCAAAAACTCCTCATCTAGTGCAAGAAGGCTTTGTCCATCGACCTCTTCGTCAAAGAGCTTTTGTATGTACGGCTCCTTCAATCCAATCGATCTTAGCCAGGTGCTAACTTGTGATTCACTCCAGTTGGTCAGTGACTGATCGGATTTGTCAGCTGCAGTGGAAGAAAAAAAGAAAAGGGGAGAAAGACAAACAGGTTTGGTCATAAATGATAAAAAGACATAGCTTAAAAACAGTTTATTTCCTTGTCATTCTGGCAGATTGAAAACATTATTTGACATTAGCAGTCAGTATAGAGCATACTACCAACTCTTTTTTAATTAGAACTGTTCCCTTGCACAGTACTCCCCCTGTGCTTGAATAGGTTTCCATTCTTTGTGGTTTAGTGCACCGGGAGTGTACCGGGGCTATATCATGCAGTGGTGGGTGGGGTGGCTGGGTGGACCTGCAGTGGCGGCCACTGGATGAGTAGCCCTGGTGTCTGGGGACTGCCCTCTGCCTTGGGGCGATCTCTGCTGCCTTGGGTACTGTCTCTGGTGTGGGTTGGTGTTCTGGGGTCTCGGATGTATTTGAAACGGGGTGGGGGTATGTGGAGGGTCTCTGCTACGAGCATAGGGGATATCTCTGCAGCATTTCTTCCCCATTTTAACTGCACTTTAGCTATCATACAATCAAATTACACTGCATTTTACACATCCACCATCAGGGAGCAGGAGAGGGAGGTCTTCCCACACCCCCGTTTCCTGGGCTTGGCCCGGGGTGGAAGGACCAGGAGGAGGCACTGGTCGTCTGGTTCTGGGTCTAGGTTCGCTGCATCTCTGTCCACTCGCCTCGGATGGGTGGCGGTTTGGGGCTTGTTGTCCTCTGGCCTGCCTGCGCTGTTCCCTGGTTGGGGGGTCCCTTGGTCCCTTGCTCAGGACGGGGCCCTGGCCTGTCGCCCTGGTTCCCTGGTTCCCTGGCTCCTTGGCTCCATGGCTGGGTGTAGCATGGCTTTCTTGTGATAGGCTGTCTGGTTTCTCTCTTCCTTGCCCTCATTATGGCTACTGGGGGCCTTTCCTGTCTGCTCCTGATCTCTGGACTGGGTTTGGTTGCCACCCCCTCCCTCCATCACTATACACAATTCATGTGGATTCTTTGGTGTATAATTGACACACACAAATATTCTCAACTTCTCACATGCTCACCCCACTATTACAATGTGACTTTGGGCTTTAATCATAATTATTAACTACAGCGATTTTCCTTCTCATATACTGGTGCTGGTGATGTTGTTGTTGTTGTTGTTTGTTTGTGTGTTTCTCTCCATTTATGTTTCTGCAGGTGCAGTTTGCTTTCTTTTCTCTCCACAGATGCTCTCTTTCTTTAATTTCTTCTTTAAAAAAACAAAAACAATGGTGCTGCAAACTATCATAATAACTACAGTATGATGATGCCTGTACTTCTGAGTACAGCAAGAAAAAAAGAATAGGTTTCCATTAAAAAAAAGCTCACCTTATTTCATATGATTGTGGCCTCGATGCACACCAGCTCAGAGCAGGTGTTGGTCTCTACTACATTACATTGTCCATTAGCTGTAATACTATTTATAAAACCCTACTTACCCATGTTGATCTTTTTTGTTTCCTTTTTATTGCATCATCGGTGTCAGTCTTCACTCATCTCATCCATCTGCAAAAGACAACAGACATTCATGTCAGTTCAACAACGTGTTCCTCAAATGTTTTATTTTGATCATTTTGTTCCAGTGGAGTATGAATCCGGAGCCAGGAGTTAGCCGAACTGGATAAGCTAGCTCTCGTTCGAAGGAGTGGCTCTTTGTGGAACAATCCCCATTACCCCAGAGATCCCTGCTCGTTCATCTTATAAAATCAGTCATCGCCTTCGCTGGTCTTATTGACCACAGTCAGCAGTCTCTCTGTATGGACAGCAGGCTTGAATCCAAGTCCAGCATTTGTTTATGTTAACTAAGAGTGGCAGCATTTTCCGAGCCTGGGACCTCGGATATTTCGGGGGAGGGTGACAGAACAAGTGGGAAAGCAAAGACACTTGAATTGTATCGGAGTGACTCATAAAGTTGTTGGGGAGTTTATTGCTGTCCCTAATCTTAATTTCCAACTGAAGTATATTAACCCATTATACTACCCTCGGGCCAGGGGGTGCTATAGCCCTGTCAGAAATCTGTGTAGCCCTGGTTAAAGGGATTGTTCGGAGTAGATTCACCCTGGGGTCATTTGAACCGTGACATCCAGCCAAGTAGCCCACTCGAAGTTTTTCCAATCTTGGCTGAACATCACCTGAGTTACCTGAGTTATCCCGAATAACTTCGTACAAGCGCTAACGGATCCTGGCAGTATCTCCAAAATTACCACACTAAAATCACATCCCATGACACCAAACCTCTACAGTAGTACAAATTTGGTCTGTACTCACAAAACGTGAATTCAGCGTCTATTTTCTATTTTCAAGGCAACACTTAAAAGATATTTCAAATGTTACCTACTATCAATTA
>NC_134526.1:1977969-2095469 GCF_027942865.1 Odontesthes bonariensis
AACAACAACATAGGAGGAGGATAGCATGGAGGACATGGAGGCGCTGGTGTTGCTGCTCACCCTGTGGCTTTTTGTTGCACAGAAGGCAAGAGAAGAGAGCCAGAGAAGACTCTTGATTATGACGCTTCCAGGGACGACACTCATCGCCCAATCAGTGGAAGGCAGTCAGCTGACGTCACGTTTTAGTAACGCTTCGGCCCGCTTGGAACCAGGGCTGAGGTGGTACGGAAAGTCTACCCGGTTGCAGGTACTGTGTGCTAGTGGAAAAGCGCCAAAAGAGACAAACAACCACTCACACTCACTCCTAGGGACAATTTAGAGACCCCAATTAACCTAACAAGCATGTTTTTGGACGGCGGGTGGAAGCTGGAGTACCCGGAGAGAAGCCAGGCATACATGGGGAGAACATGCAGACTCCACACAGAAAGGCCCCAGCTGGGAATTGAACCTGGACCCCACCGTGCAGTCCCGATATATAAATCAACCATAGAAACCAATTCAGTCAACTTGCAGGGTGGAGCGAACTTTTCAGGGCTGGTGGTGGTGAACAAAGTTTATTGGACAATATCTTGTTAACTCATTAAGAGTTATGTTTGTCTCTGGCGTCAACTGTAGGCTCGGCTCTTGGTTAGTTTGCTCTGGTTGACCCCGCCTTTGAGCAACATCCTCTCCACAACACGCACAGCCCCTGGTTGTGTATTTGCATGTGAAGATGAGGAACATGAGACGTGTTGAGCTGTAATCCTATTACATATCTCCCTGCTATACAACTGTACGGTGTTACGGGGAAAAGAAAAGAAGGATCTTACTTGATCACCGAGCTTGGTTTGGGGTTCAGGTGGATCTGGTGAAGCAAAGATGTGTGTCGTTCTTCTGTCCTGGCTCTCAGCTCAGCTGGATCATAAAAACATGCAGAGTTAACAGTTGGCACTCTATGATGTCTATAAAGAGTCTATACAGGCAAGGTTCAGCTGGAGTTAGATAACCTGATGTAATATGAAGCCTGTGACACTCAAGTACCATTTATAACAGTTAGAAACTCTGATGTGGTGACATCGTAAGCTACCAGGGCTAAAGATGAAGCTTATCTCTTCCTGTTCAAAGACTTCAGGGTAAGAATCAAACAAAGCTTACCTTAGAAAACTGCTTCTTTTATATCCTGTCTTGATGTGGTTATTTTTAGCAGGCAGATTTATCAGCGTTTATCTTGTTCTGAATAAACGCACCGTCTCGCTCTCTCTCTAGCTTTCTGCTGCACTGCACTCAATGCGTCCGTATTTGTAGCCCTTAGGTTTTGTTTCCAGGGAAATAACTCCCACACCCTAGTACGTAAGACAGGTATGTAGCACTGCTCTGCAACGCCCACAGTGAAGGGTGAGCCTTAAAGTAAGGTGACGTGATAAGGCAGTAACCTGCCACACTCTATATGTAAATTATAGGCATGTTTTATACTTTACTTTTGCAACCTGGAAAGGATTTGGCCTCTCTGTTCTGTATTTCTGTAGTTCTGTGTTCCTTGGGAGGTTATCACGAGAGCATATCCATACAAAACAACTTTAGGGACGTTGGCAAAAATGTAGGTCACAGTTGTACTTGGGTATCTTTTGTTTCTGTAACGGTTGGAAAAAACTGGAAATACAAGAACAGTTCTGCAAATACTGATGTGTGAACAAGTGGCCACCGGGGGGCATCGATCAGAACACGATCAGAGGTCCGTTTCACGTAGCAGGTTTAGTGAAAACTCTGAGTTTATTAACCCTGAAATGAGGGAAACCCTGAGTTTTCCGTTTCACAAAGAGAGGTAACTTAACCTCTCGGTCAGTTACCGTAGTAACAGACTCTCTGAACCTAACCTGGTCGGGACCAGGTTTTATTCAAGAAACCTGGAGTTTCTCTCTGTCTCCGCCCTCTTTCAGCCACACACGGCATCTGATTTCCTCATTCATTCAGTCAGCAGAGCGAGTTCTTCTACTTCTAGAAGTCCATCAGGCACAGTAGGAGGCAACTTTTTACACCAACATGTCCTTTAGACAACGATCCCGTGGATGAAGGTGCAGCATTACTGCGCAAATAATTAAATATTCGTCGGAGATGGTTATCAGACTGCATAGATGTTTTAGCATTTACAGACAATTATCTTTTTGAGCGGCACCATCAGAATTTTGTTGGGACAAAAGAAAAAAAAGACATAAAAGACAAATAAATATTTGTATGAATAGGCTTAAAAAAGACATATATAGGCCTGTTATATTTTATAAAGGCACTTGTCTCTTTGGGGTGGATTCCCTCAGCCACTGCCCTCCCGTTAGAGGTGGCGGTGCTGGGCACCACCCGTTTTACGGGCATCTGCCTTCTTTCTGTTGGCTCAGTAGAAGTCTGTGTTAGTTTAAATAGGCTTAATTATTTAACAGAACATGATATAGATGAGAAGAAATAGTTTATGTGTGTGAAAACAGCATTATGTTGGGAATAAAACAACTGCACAGTGAAATAGCCACTTAATATTTACTTTACAATGTAAAACATGATCAAAATGAGGAACCTCCATGCTGAGGTCTCACCTGTTTGAACAATGTTTTTATATTTCATCTTAAACTGATGCAGAGTGCGCTTCTCCCCCGCGGGATTGCACCTAAATTAAATAAATTAATGGGCTACCATTCAAGCAGCTTCCCTGTAATATTATTGTGATTGCAAAGGACTACATTTAAACTTACACTTTTACTGCTGCAGCGGTGTTGCACTTATTTCTAAAAACGTATTGAAACTCGCCGTATGAGCGCATTAAGATTTCCAATTCCAGGTTGGTGAAAAACGTAGCCCCTCCTCTTCCCCGTTGCCATGGTGACTCGTTGAATCGGGGCTCCATTGATGCTGGCTTTTTAAAGTTGTGGTGCACACGCAAAACTCAAGGTGAACCTACTCAGAGTTGATTAAACTCACTCAAATCAGCGTTTCTGGAACCAAAAACTCAGAGTTTTCTATCTGAGTAGATCAACTCAGAGATCAGGAATAGACTCAGAGTATGTTGAACCTGCTTTGTGAAACGGACCCCAGGACAAGATGTTCCTTTGATTGTTTACTGATGATAATCATCAGCAGCACCCCCACCTCCACCTCCACCTCCACCAGCAGCTTAACGTGTTGGGATCTGTAATTCTCTGACCCACCACCAGGTGGCAGCGTGTCCTTTCAGCTGTCTCTATGATCAAATAACTCCTGGTTTCTAAATAACTTTGATGTTTTCATGGGTTCCCTTCAGCTGAAAAATAATCTGAGCTCCACCTGCATCAGTTAACAGAAGAATACTTTATAACGTGCACAAATGTAACAGAGTTGGAACCACAGGACACGCACAGTTCACCCAGAACAAAACGAATGAATTCATCTTTACAAACTTTGTCTCTAATCCTGAGACAAAAGGTCAATTAAAAGGTCACTGTTTAAACTAAATAAATCATTTTATCTCCTCAAAGGCCTGCAAATCATCAGCAAAACACGCATGAAACAAACATAAAACTCAGAAAATGACCAAAACACTGTGAATCAGACAGATGTTGCTGATCCAGATGTTGTTCTGTGAGTCAGACAGATGTTGCTGATCCAGATGTTGTGTTCTGAGAGTCAGACAGATGTTGCTGATCCAGATGTTGTGTTCTATGAGTCAGACAGATGTTGTGTTCTGAGAGTCAGACAGATGTTGCTTATCCAGATGTTGTGTTCTATGAGTCAGGCAGATGTTGCTGATCCAGATGTTGTGTTCTGTGAGTCAGACAGATGTTGCGTATCCAGATGTTGTGTTCTGAGAGTCAGACAGATGTTGCGTATCCAGATGTTGTGTTCTGAGAGTCAGACAGATGTTGCTGATCCAGATGTTGTGTTCTGTGAGTCAGATGTTGCTGATCCAGATGTTGTGTTCTGTGAGTCAGATGTTGCTGATCCAGATGTTGTGTTCTGTGAGTCAGACAGATGTTGCGTATCCAGATGTTGTGTTCTGTGAGTCAGACAGATGTTGCTGATCCAGATGTTGTGTTCTGAGAGTCAGACAGATGTTGCTGATCCAGATGTTGTGTTCTATGAGTCAGACAGATGTTGTGTTCTGAGAGTCAGACAGATGTTGCTTATCCAGATGTTGTGTTCTATGAGTCAGGCAGATGTTGCTGATCCAGATGTTGTGTTCTGTGAGTCAGACAGATGTTGCGTATCCAGATGTTGTGTTCTGAGAGTCAGACAGATGTTGCGTATCCAGATGTTGTGTTCTGAGAGTCAGACAGATGTTGCTGATCCAGATGTTGTGTTCTGTGAGTCAGATGTTGCTGATCCAGATGTTGTGTTCTGTGAGTCAGATGTTGCTGATCCAGATGTTGTGTTCTGTGAGTCAGACAGATGTTGCGTATCCAGATGTTGTGTTCTGTGAGTCAGACAGATGTTGCGTATCCAGATGTTGTGTTCTGTGAGTCAGACAGATGTTGCGTATCCAGATGTTGTGTTCTGTGAGTCAGACAGATGTTGCGTATCCAGATGTTGTGTTCTGTGAGTCAGACAGATGTTGCTGATCCAGATGTTGTGTTCTGTGAGTCAGACAGATGTTGCTGATCCAGATGTTGTGTTCTGTGAGTCAGATGTTGCTGATCCAGATGTTGTGTTCTGTGAGTCAGACAGATGTTGCGTATCCAGATGTTGTGTTCTGTGAGTCAGACAGATGTTGCTGATCCAGATGTTGTGTTCTGTGAGTCAGACAGATGTTGCGTATCCAGATGTTGTGTTCTGTGAGTCAGACAGATGTTGCGTATCCAGATGTTGTGTTCTGTGAGTCAGACAGATGTTGCTGATCCAGATGTTGTGTCTCTCTCCCACAGACCCTGGAGGTATTTTGGCCATAAACCGTCTGAAAACTTCCGGATGCTGCACCCAGGGCTGGTTTCCTACGTGACTCACAGGTGAATTCAGACGTTCCTGATGGATGAACAGGGTGGAGACGGGTGGAGGTAACCAGCTCTGCGTTTGTTCCTCAGCTTCCTGTCGTCTCCTCTGCTGACCAACGCCGCCACTCGCCACCTCTACATGCCGAGCACCGGAGCTCTGATGCTGCTGACCGCCTTGCACACCTGCGACCAGGTAACACTTTCTTTGTTCTGTTGATCCTTCAAAATAAAGCATCTGATCTTTGTTCTGTTGATCCTTCAAAATAAAGCATCTGGTCTTTGTTCTATTGATCCTTCAAAATAAAGCATCTGATCTTTATGTTCTATTGATCCTTCAAAATAAAGCTCGTTCCTGCTGAATATTTGAATAAAAATAAACTGAAACTTTCTCACAATCGTACATCATCACATCTGCTCCGGCTTTGATTAGGAGGCAGTGATATCGATCAGGTTATTGATCAGGTTATTGATGAACTCATTTCCTGCTCAGTCTTACACCAAAACTGTTTTTAAATCGAGGCTCATTTAATTCAAACGCAGGTTTAAACAGGCTGATTAAAGCTTTTGGCCTCCAGCACACCTCTACCTTTACCTCTTCCTGGTCGACAGGTCTTTAATCTCTGGAGCAAACGTCCATAAATATGCTTTGAAGTCAGAAGGTGGAGTTTGTTACAGGTGGAGGTTCTCACAGCTCCAGAGCGTTTCTCCTCCTGCAGGTTTCTGCTTTCGGCTTCATCACCAGGAACTTCGCCTCCTTCTCCGATCACTACTACGACTCGGTGCGGAGGCCCCTGAGGTTCTTCGCCAACCACGACCTGCAGATGGAGGGCCGCCTGTGGGAGGCGCTGCACCTGCGGGGGGTCCTCCGGTTGCACCAGAGGGACGGCGGCAGCTGACGGAGGAGGCGGAGACGTGCAGTCAGGTGACCGCAGAGAGGACGCCGCTTCTTCTTCTTCTGATGTTTCCAAACTCAGAAAACTGAACAGAAACTGAAAGAATCTTTTGATTTGAAGCAGCGTTTTATTGAACTGACGGAAACACACGAGCTCTTAGTGTGATTACTCGCTGCTTTTATCACTTTATTTGTTTTATACTCAATGTTAAAAAAATTAAATTTTTGGTTCTATTTTTGCACTGATATTTATGAACATTTCAGCCATTTGCCTGTTTTAAATGGAATGTTTTGATTAAAGGAGAATTTGATTGAAATAAAGATGAAAACAGTCGGTCCATTACTCCAGCTGTTCTCCATCCAGCTGTGGGGGAGGAGCATCTTTCACATCTTCTAATCGAGTTCAACTCAGTAAAACTTTATTAATCCCAGAAGGTAAATTATATCCCTGCAGTATTAATTATTATTAAAGATCAGCTGTTGTTAACCAGCTCTGATCCTCCTCCTTTCCTGTTAGCTCTCTGTCTGCAGTCTCTGTCTGCCCGGATAGTCTTAAAGGGACAGTTCGCCTCTTTTGACATGAAGCTGTGTAACATCCCATATCAGCAACATCATTTCTGAACATCTTCTTACCCCCTGCTGCGTCCTGTGAGCAGAGTTCCAGCCTCGTTTTGGTGTTGATGAAGGTAGTCCGGCTAGTTGGCTGGGGTTTAAAAAATAAAGCGCTTTGCTTCTCAGAACAATATGCGTTCAACAGAGTAATACATTTGCATCACAAAATGGTTCTCCAGGAAAAGTCAGACCTCACAATCACTTGGCCCTATTTTCTCTCCCTTCGTATCACTGGGCAACGATTAAAATGTTTAATCTAATTAATCACATGATTTCCTAATGCTTTTAGCATTTAGTTTTATTTTAAATGTGCTGCCATATGAATAAAAGTGCCATAACATTTGTTGCACAAACAGACTTTTGCAAAATAAAAGCCTGTGAGCAACAGACTTTTACAAAATAAAAGCCTGTGAGCGACAGACTTTTACAATAATAAAATAAATAATAAAACGGGTGGTTGGTAGGGGTGTGCAAAATAATCGTCATGACGATGCATCGCGATTCTAATTTTCGCGATCTACTGCATCGATTCTTGACGCCAAGTATTGATTATTTTTGTTGTTATTTTTTTTTATTTTTTGGGGGCTTTTTATGCCTTTAATGATGGGACACACGCAATTGATGCATTTCGCTGCAAGGGATGTTTGCAATATTTTTTTTATTTGTTTATAGTTTTATAAAGCCTATGCACTTTTTTGTCTGTACTGATCATCCCTATTTTGTTATTTTAAGTTTTATAAATCCTATGCACTTTTTGTGATGAGTGTGTCCAGTAATATTTGTTTTAATGGCAATACCTCCAAAAGATGTTTCAATAAATACAGTTATGAATTGATTTGCTTTGAGTTATGTATCAATTGAAGACACTATCCAGACCATACACAGCCAGTCAGCCACTGGTAATGGCTGTATTTATTTTTTAAAGTATGTTCAGTATAAATATCGCAATGCATCATGATGCATCGTGATAGTATCGCATCGTGGCATGTGAATCGTGACTTCTTTGCCAATACCCACCCCTAGTGATCGGTGGCGTAGTGGGTTGAGCAGGCGCCCCATGTACAGAGGCTATAGTCCTCGCTGCAGCTGGCCCAGGTTCCAGTCCCGCATCGGACGGCCCTATGCTGCATGTTGTTCCCCCTCTCTCGGCCTCTTGCTTCCTGTCTCTCTGAACTTTCTTATCCATTAAAGGCACAAAAGCCCTAAAATTTATTTATTTATTTTTATTTAAAAAAATATTTATCAGCGTTAAATACGTTATGCGTTAACGCGATAATAACGAGTTAACTCTCCCAGCCCTAGTTTTGACTGAACATTTGACCCTGTTTGACCTGCGATGACAGCAGTGATTAAATATGAGCTTCAGCCTTTAGTTCCTTCATAATTTCTACCTGAATATTTGAGCTTCTGCCAATGACGACGGCCACAGAAGAGATTTTAAATCCGAAGACTTTGTTTCCTGGTTCAATAAAATGTAAATAAATGTTTAAAATCTGTATTTTTACTGGTAAATATTCTGATGAGAAGCTTTAAAGTGATTCACTGTTATTAAACCAGTGGGCGGTCTCTGATGTTTCATCAAAGTTTTACAAGAACCAGAACCGGAAGTAGATGAGTTTAGAAAATAAAGGCACTGTTAAAATATTTCTGTGTATATTGATGTATTTACTAAAGAATACTGATTTAATTAGTTTACTTTGAATTATAAGATGTTTGTGTTTTAAAGTAATCACATTTCAGAGGCTGAAAATTCTCAAAAATCCTAAAATTTAAACCGTTTGTCATGAAAATGAATCCCGACTCAGGCTGGGATCACAGAAAGGTTCCAGTGATCGCTTGAATATTTAAACTTTCCATACAGGTTATAATAAAACTGTATAAAACAAGTAAAATTCATATGCTTTTATGGAATTATCAAACAATGAAGACACAAAGGGTCTAGTTCCTCAATAAAAAGCTGATTTTTGTTCTAAAAACTAACAGAAACATTTCGTTAACACGGCGACTGACTGACAAAGTCTTTAATTAGTACACAAATAAGGTAAAGTCCCTCCTGGGAAATGGTAGTTATTACAAAAGTGCATGATAAACACATTGATTACATGACAAGACAAATCAAAATATGCATTTATTCCACTGCTGCCTTGGAAATATATATATTAACTAAACTAAAGTTGAGTAAAAAGAGGTTTTTGTGGAGTTTAAATGCTAAAAATCGGCTTTCATTCAACTTAATTTGAGTTTTTAGCAGTTTGAAGTTATAAAATGTTTTTTTTTAATTGAAAATAAAAGTTTGACGTCACTCAGAATCAACAAAAGTTAAATAAATAAATTTATATTCATGAATAAAGCTTTTTTTTTTTAAAAAAAACTTTAAAAATAATAAAGTAAGAAGAAGCAGCTCCGTTATTTTATATTGAAAGTCTTTTCCGGAAGCTGCGTGTTGCGTTCGCGGTAACTTGACGCGTGTGTGTAAATTCTGGAGTGAATGTGGCATTCAGGGAGAGGAGGGAAAGCCGAAGGGAGGAAAGGACACGAAGACGGAGTTTAAAGTTTAAAGTCTGGACATTTTACACACTTTACTGTTGGATTAAATATGCGCCGACATGACGGTGTAACACAAACCCTCCGGAACTTTGTGGAAACGGGATTTTTCTGGAATATTTACACAAGGAATACCGAGACTTTCCCAACCGCCGCGGTCCGTTAAAAAAGAGGAAAAACAGCAGAAAAGCAGCAGAAAAGCGGCGGGGTGGGAGTTTCTGGCGTTTCACCAGCAAAGGTGAGTTTGGTTTGACTTATTCACGGTTCGGGCTCCGGGTTATTCGGGCGGAGGAAGGCGGATTCTCTCCGGTCCCGAACTAACTTGGGTCCGAAGGTGTGTTTGACTTTTTCCCCTCAGAGGCTGGAAAGTGGGCCGGTTCCTACGGAAGACTATTAGGGCCAGAAATAAGAAAAAATAATAATAATAATTTGCCTGTCGAGATTAAAGTCGACATGTCGAGAATAAAGTCGACATGTCGAGAATAAAGTCGAGAATAAAGTCGACATGTCGAGAATAAAGTCGAGAATAAAGTCGACATGTCGAGATTAAAGTCGAGAATAAAGTCGAGAATAAAGTCGAGAATAAAGTCGACATGTCGAGAATAAAGTCGACATGTCGAGAATAAAGTCGAGAATAAAATCGAGAATAAAGTCGACATGTGGAGAATAAAGTCGACGTGTCGAGAATAAAGTCGAGAATAAAATCGAGAATAAAGTCGACATGTCGAGAATAAAGTCGAGAATAAAGTCGACATGTCGAGAATAAAGTCGACATGTCGAGATTAAAGTCGAGAATAAAGTCGACATGTCGAGAATAAAGTCGACATGTCGAGAATAAAGTCGACGTGTCGAGAATAAAGTCGAGAATAAAATCGAGAATAAAGTCGACATGTCGAGAATAAAGTCAAAATGTCGAGAATAAAGTCGAAATGTCGAGAATAAAGTCGAAATGTCGAGAGAAAAGTTGAATTTTCGAGAAAAAAGTCGACTTCTCATCTAATTACTTATAATTAATAATAATTCCAGCTATGTTTAACCCATATGGTTTTCCTGAGGGTCTCCCAGTGTTGGGGTGACCCTGTAATCTGAGTAAAATCTATCTGACCAAACCGCGGTCTGGATCTCCACAGAACGTCAGAAGTAGCCTACAGGGATACGCAAAACTGGCTTTCACTGTAGCCTAGATGAAGAAAGCTGCTAGCTGCTACGCAAGCAACCAATGCTATGTTGTTACATAGTTATAAATATGGACAGGACATCTACACATGGAGATAATATCGACATTATGTCTGTTCTGTTGATTTGTGCTACTTCGTCGAGAAATGCTGCCGCCGCAAAAACCGATAGGCGTGTCTATCGGTTCAAGCTACCCCATCAAAAAATGCTACTTTATGGTTTTCTACCTCTGTATATCAAATAAAGTCATAAAGTAAGTGTTTTTGTCTCTCATGTGTGTAATTATTAAAAGTGTAATGAAATTGATTTATTTAAGAGGGTAGCACATTTTGATAGTCCATTAACGCACTGTCAAATAATGCTCCCCCTTCTCAATGCATTCATTCACAATGATGGAGCAGAGTCACCGAAATAAAGACTGAAGTGTCCCAAATACAAAAATCAAATAGTGAACGACACCCCCATTTGTGCATGCTAAGCTAACTGCTTGTTAATACGATAAGTGTTTTATTACTTTGCATGTCTTCCAAAAGAGAAAATAATCAGACGCAGGGTAGCAAAACATTATGGGCGTGAAAACGAAACTTTAGCCCCTTTCACACTGAGACCCGCTAGCTTAGCGGGTCCAAATTGCCACTTCGTCCCGCGTCGAGCAATGTGAAAGCTTGGCGTATTATGCCCCTTTTCCACCGAACATTTTGGTACCAGTACAGCTGTACACGGTATGACTCTACCCTGATTGGGAGCTTTTCAATCGCGGGTTGAAGGTGGGACCCGTTACGATTTTTAGCACCGGCTAGTACCTGCTTCAGAGGTGGGTCTAGTCGGTACTAGCCGGTGCTAAAACGTCACATTATCAGTGCTGTCCACTGATTGGTCAGGTGAAATTACGTCATACACGCCACGAAGCTCGGGGAGCTTTAAATAATCACCCGCCATGTATGAAAACACACCTGCGAGAGCAACAGAGAGTAAACAGAACTACGAAGATGGAAGACCAGAGAAGGAAAGCCGACCCATGGACAGTGAGCGAGGTGCAGGTATTGCCTTCCAAGTGTATTTCGTCTCGCCTCTTCTTCTCTTCGCCTGAAACCGACGTCACGTTAGTGGTGACGGGCCGACTCCGCCCACTTCCAGGTCACGGTTTGTGTGGAAAAGGAAATGGTACTGGTGCCGTGTTGTGTCGCGCTATATCGAACCGAGTAGAGTAGGGCTAGCTTGGCGGTGGAAAAGGGGCATTAGGTGACCCGTGCCGCCTGAAGCCGAGTTCAGGGGGCGTGGCCTAGTGGCAGAGCGTCACACGAAACCCATAAAATGCTGGGCGTGTACAATGACGTAGGCACAAGCCATGCGTCGGAGGTAGGGTTAAATACACCCGTCTGCATCAAATGTTTCAAACAAACGATGGCGGGACACCTTGAGGACTCGTTTTTGCAGTTGTATATGCAGTTCATGGAGATGTTATTTTACGGGGTGTGGATGGTTACAACATGGGATGCCGCCGAAGAACATATGCGGAGAATACAAGAGCACTATAATGTCCAAGTTGAGGAAATCGCCCTCTGCCACTCCTGCCGTTGTGGTCATTAACCGCATGGAACTTTTTCCTCATGGCCTTTAGTTTGTTGGTCACCTGCGTCTTGCTGCGTGGGAAACCGCGCTCTCCCATCTTTCTCGCCAGCCCTTCCAGCAGAGGTCCATCTTTCACCGTCCCAACATGTGGCGGTAAATAACGTCCTCTGCTCGGAGGCTGAGGAGCTCGCGGACCTCCTTGTCTCCCCAGTTGGCCATCTTGAAAAATGTCTCCAACTTGAAGTAAAACAGAGTAAAACTTGTCCTCACCTGTCGCTGTTGTTCTGAATCAGCTGTCCATTCTGTCTTTTAAACTCCTCACGTCACGCCACGCCCACATCCGACCCGCGTCGATTGCGTTCACACCAAACTCGGCTCGGCAAAAAGACTAGGGTCCCACGCGGGTCGAAAGGCGAGTCGAGTTGACGCGGCAGCCCGGGTCGGCAGTGTGAACACAACAGCGGACACGCTAAATACGCGAATTAAACGCGGGTTATTCCTCAGGCTACCTTTACACGGAAACATCTGAAACCAAAACGCAAAAGTGGCGATTCGTTTTCACTTTTAAATCTGCGTTTAGACGAGTTTTTTAGGGTGAAAATCTGCATGCATACGGAAACGCAAAAGTGTGTGACGTTTCATATATATCGATGCAGTAAACACGCCAGATGGCTCGGTCGCCTGCTCTCTCTGTGAACTTCAAGAATTTCGAGAACGTAGTTCATATTTTTGGTCTGTTCTTTACTACTCTCGCTCATCATTGCTGTTATCTGATGAAATGACTCTTGAACGTCAGTTACCGCGCCTAAGGCGAGTTGAAAGTCCGCAGGGACGGACACGTTGATAGCCTACTGATGTGTTTCCCACGGTTTCCTGGCGCTTTATTATGCTCGTCGCGTCATTTCTATGTGAGGAGAAACGCAGTTTTGCGTTTTTCATCCTTTACACGGCGGCGCGACAGTGGAGCGTTTTCAAGAATTCCACTCTGGAGGGCGGTTTCACTTTTTTGCGTTTTCATGCCCCCAAAACGCCGTTTCCATCTAAACGATACAGTGCATCCGCAAAAAGGTTTTGCGTTTTTAACCCGTTTTCGTGTAAAGTGCCCCTCAGAGTGAAAGGGGCTCGACGCACGCGCAAAACCACAAAGTAGCAAATCTCGACAAGTAGGAGAAATGGACTGAACACCGGTTCCTGTTTCCCTGTTTCTGATTGATTAGCCCCCTCTCTGAGGCTCGTCTCCGGCTCCTCTGGAGGAGCCACGGCGCCTGAGGGCGGCGCGGGGAAGCGGGACATGCTGGCTGTAAACGGGACTGACAGCGCCGCTTCGGCCTCTCGGGCTGCCCGCTTATGTAACCGGAGCAGACCAGTGTTTGTAATTTGGACTCTCTGATCCGCCTGGAACTCTGTTGTCCTGCAGAGAGCAGGGCTGTCACTTATCTGGAGCAGAGATCAGGCTCTCCTTCCCATGTCTGATGAGCCCACTGGGCTGGAAGAGTTTAAATGTCCCAGATCAGCTCTGAAAGAGGCAGGTCTGCGTCACCTGACGGTGTTTACACAGCACAGAGGCGTTTGTGGTCCTGTAATTAAAGCTTCCTCTCATTTGGGAGCAGATCCAGCTCTGGTTTCACACCTGTCACAGGTGTGTGTTTAACATCAGCCAGAACAGAAATCCACACCGAGGTCTGAGAATACAACGATCCTCAGGTGAAAAAAGGGGAAAAAGTAGAAGAATAAGTCAGAAAACATGAGGACGGAACAAAACAAATTCAGCTTAGAACAGACCAAAGGAAGAAGAAAGACGAGATAAAACCTGACAATTAAAAAAACATTAAAGGAAACTTAATAAAACACCAGAAAAAAACATGATGGAACAGAAAAAAATTTACAACAAAAAAGAATTCTGAAAATTTTAGAAAACTCGCGTTGAAAAGGCAACATGACAAAAAAAACATTTTAGAAAATTTAATACAAAATGAAACAAAAAACATTTGAAAAGAACTAATACAGCATTTCTGATGAATAAACAACACAAAGAACAGAAAACAACATTTAATGCACAACTAAATGTATTAAATCAACAGTATTTTAGTGAACCCCTCCATTATTTTTGTCTTAACTTGAAATTTAACATTTTAGAAACTCAATATTTCTGATAAACTAGAAACAAAAAATAAAACAAGATTCATAGAAAAACTAAATATTTGACAGAATGATGAGAAAAGGCAACATTTAAAAATCTGAAAAAGAAAAACACGACTAAACAAACAAAAACTTGGAAAAACTAAATAAAAAAAAACACGAAGACCGAAAATCCAGAATTTAACAAAACGCAACAAACCTTTTAAATAAGTCGTAAAACCTGAAATTTTGTCGTGTTTAAGCTGAGAGTAAGAAGGTC
Organism: Odontesthes bonariensis; assembly: GCF_027942865.1. Lineage (NCBI taxonomy): Eukaryota > Metazoa > Chordata > Actinopteri > Atheriniformes > Atherinopsidae > Odontesthes > Odontesthes bonariensis. The sequence continues at coordinate 1,992,089 of NC_134526.1, forward strand.
GAATCGTCTCCGTTTATTAGATTTTTACATTTTAACAAACAAAAACAATCAATAAAAAGACGATCGGATGGATCGATGATGTAACGATAACTGATTAGTGTTTCTGTCGTCAACGAAAATTATGACGAAATATCGTCGTCAACGTGACGAAAACACGATAATGTTTAAACATCTCGTTTAGTTTTTATTTTGTGAACCACATTTAGTCTCGTTTTTATTCGTCAACGATATATTTAACTATATTTATCGTAACAAGAACCAAAAGTTCGTTGACGACGACATTTTGTCATAATTTTCGTTGACGACAGCTGATGATGATGATGTCATTTTTTTTCAAAGTCACTTTTTTTTAGGTTTTTTTTAGTTTTTCTTTGAATAAATTAAATGTTCTCGAGATGAAAAAAGGTGTAAAATGTTCTGATCAGTTTTATAGATCAGGTGTATTTATGGATCCTGTTTTTTATTGATGGTCTTTTCTTCGTCCTCTCAGGTTCCTCCTCCTCTTCCTCAGTCGAACCTCACCTGGACGCTTCACCTGCCGAAACGCAGACGAGCGTTTGAGCGTCGAAGGGAGGAAGAGGAGGAAGAGGAGGAAGAGGAGGTCTCCCTGAGGCCGGTCAGCATGAGGTTCTGAGGAGGATTTTAGAGAAGCCGGTCTGAATTTGAGGAAGAGGAGGATGGGGAAGGAGCAGGAGCTGCTGCAGGCGGTGAAGAGCGGCGACCTGCCGGCGGCCCAGAAGCTGCTGTCCAAGCTGAAGACCAGCAGGAACAGTAAGTCCTCCGTCTTCTTCTGCTTTAACCCTCCTGTTGTCCTGCGGGTCCAAAGTGACCCACGACCATGTTTAGCTGTAGAAAAAATACCTTAAACTATCTTTTCCCAACTTGAAATGTTATGACTTTTCCTAAAGGGACCCCATCATTAGAAAAAGTCACACTTTATTGTTGTTTATGTCTCCATGTGGGCTGTACACCACTAGGGCACAAAGATTGTCTTATGGCTCATTTTTGACCCGTGAATTATAAAAACATTTAAACACCAGAAAAAAGTTCACTGTTTTTTTCCCTTTCAATATAATTAATTCGGAAGTAATTACTTACACATTTATATAATAGCAATAATAAACCTTTATTATGTAAAAGAAAACTGAGAAAACAAGAAAACTGTTGGTCCAACTGACCAAAAAAAAAAAAAAAAAAGTGTAATCCTGAAAACTGGTGATTGTCTTTTTGTATTGTGTAACAAAAAATACATGATAAAAATGTATTGAGTTGAGTTGAATAGATAAATAACAGGTGGGTTCATCATATAAAAATAGATTTTGGATTTAAAATGAAATTAAGTTGCTTTATTTTGGGGCTTTGGTAGGGCGGCTCATTTCTGACCCGTAGGACAAAGGGAGTAAACACAATGTTAAGGCCGCACAAAGGGTTAAAACACAGAACGAGTCAATTTACATAAAACAGGACCAAAAACTCCCGATGATGTTAAACATGTTTGATTCTGATGTGAGAAATACCGCCTTAAAACAACCTGGACCGAGTTCCATGACCACCTTAAAGCAAACGGCCGTGATGTCATCGTGACTTTCTCTTAAATGAACTCTTAAAACTCTAAAACTAAATAAACTCCACTTTGTAGCGTCGGTTGTTATGGAAACGCCACCTGGTGTGTCCCACCTGTTCACAGGTGTCTGAACTCAGGTGTGGAATAAAGAAAAGCTCCTTTCCTTTAAAGGAAAGTTCCTCAAGCCTCTCGCATTGTCCAGCCTGGGACCTTTGAGTTCTTTTTGCTTTCTTCGTTCTTTTTGTTGGAGTTAACTCAACATTTCTGAGTCTGAAAGTTTGCTGTTTTCGTGTCTCTGGAGCTTTTTTACAGCCGAACATCTGATCTGATGAGATTATCGGGCATCATCTGTCGGGGGGGCTGGTGGGAGACCTTTAAAACGAGAGGTTGCTGGTTCAAATCCTCAGTTCTTCTTCTCTGGGCTCAGCTGATTGGTCCCTGAAGGGTTGATGGTTCTTTTATCTACACATCTACAGGGAGGATGGAGACGTTAATGTGTCAGCTGACGGCGGCTTCCTGCCGTCCGCCACATCACTCCCACCCATTGTTCTCCACCCATCCATCACCCCTTCCTAACCTCTCCTTCCACCATGTTCGGGGTCTCCATGTGAGAACCAACCCGTCTGGGAGCTCTTCAGCTCCCCCACCAAACACTTTAGTCCAGGACTGGACATCTACAGCCTCTTGTTTCCATGTTCGGCTTCACTTTTGAGTAGAGGTGCACCGAAATGAAAATTTGTGGCCGAAACCGAAACCAAATAATAATTAATCACTTGGCCGAATACCGAAACCGAATATTACAGTTCAGTTAAGTTATCAAAAGTTAGATTTTTCACCATTTTTAAATATTGCTTAAATCTACGCCTTACAATAAATGTTTAGACATGTTTTTCAAAGAAAATAAATGTTTATTTGAAATCTTCAAAAGTTATTACTAATAACTAGAGATAAGTTTCATTAATTCCCATTTTCAATTCATTCTGGGGTTTTTTTCATTCATTTCATACAACAAAAAATACAACATATTATAAAAGCGTTCCAACACAAAAATGTAAAAACATGCAATATAACAAATTATCTGAGTGTCCTTTTTGGCATAGAGTCTAGGTAGCCTGCTCCTTCAGGAACAGTGGCAGCATTTTTTGTAGTTTGTGTGTTTTGCCTTTAAGTGATATTTTAGACTGAAACTACTACGCTGAGAAGACAATTCAACTTGGCAGTAAATGCAGGAGTTTTTATTTTTAATTTATTTTGAAATACATGCTTTTACGTGGAAACAAGTAAAACAGGAAGTAGCGCCGGTTAGCTCCGTTAGCTTCACACAGAGACCGAGGAGCACCTGTAGCGTGATGTTACCTGCTAGTTTATTTTTATTTTATTACCCCATGCTTCGTGGTGTTTGCTGTAACTGTGTGAATGTGATGCAGAGGAGAAGTGGAAGTTAAAGAATCCTAGTTCTGACCCTGCAGATTGCCTCTGGGGAATGACTCTGCCGCTGGTTGAGAAGCAGCTAAAGTGGCCAGTATTACTTTGATTATTTATTGGTACCAGCGACAATGCTAAGAATGCTATTTCTTTAATGATTACAACAACTAATGTTGTATTTTATTTTGTTTACTTGAACATTTAGTTCTACGGTGTTGATGTGGCGTTAATAAACATCTGTGAAAAGAACCGGAGTCTCGCATTGAATCAATGAGCGGCATATTGGCAGAGTTTACAGATGAGTTTGGTTCTGTCGACTCCGCCGTCTGGAAGTGGATAATTTTGCGTCACCACTATTCGGCCTCCGATTCGGCCACTCATTTGGCTTTAGGCCGAAAGCCAAATGTGTTTTTTTTTTTGCGTTTTCGGCCGAATATTTTCGGTTGCCGAATATTCGGTGAACCTCTACTTTTGAGGGACATGTGTGACCCAGACTCCGTCCTCATGACATCTGGTGCTTCGGTTATCACACAAGGAGTGCCCAGATGGTGCCCAGCTGGGATTAAAGGGAATTATAGCTCTATGGGAGGGGTTTATGGGGAATCTCACTGTCAAAGCTCTGCTGTTCGCTGTCACTGTCGTCCCGCAACACGTCTGAGAAAGTGAAGGATCTGTCTGATGTTTGCCCTGAGGGGGCGATGGTGCGCTCACTGTGGGGGGAACTCACAGATGGTTTTCCACCTGTGGGTCATTCAGGGTTAGGAACCATCTGAAGGTCGACCAACGAGACGCTTCATCTGCTGCTAACTGTAAACAGAGTCGTAACGTGGGAAAATATTTTCAGCCATGTGTGTGTTTGTATAAAGTTACCTAGTTTCTAGATGGATAAAAGATACATGTTTAGTATCTGTGTAAAAAGACGGATTGAGAGGGAAGGGAAGGGGCAGAATGGGTGTGGACTTGTGTGTAGTGTTTGGAAACAAAAAAAAAGAAAAATGTCAAACCTGTTACCTTTGTTTATTCCAATATAGTCTGTTTTCCGGTTTGATCAATAAAGATACTTGATAAAAAAAAAACAAGTTACCTAGTTTCTGTTTGGCAACATATTCGTCAACTTTTCCCGCGTATTTTGCTCCATCTTGTGTGCATCGGGCCGGGCTGCAGTCGCACGGATCGATACCTTTTAACCTTTCTTCAGGGTAACGTTTTTTCCTCTCTTCTTCTGCTGTTAACTGTAAACAGACTCGTAACGTGGCAAAATATTTTCACCCACATGTGTGTGTAAAGTTACCTAGTTTCTGTTTGGCAACTTTTCCCGCATATTTTGCTCCATCTGTGAGTATCGGGCCGGGCTGCAGTCACACGGATCGATACCTTTTAACCTTTCTTCAGGGTGAAAAACGCTCCAGCTCTTCATTTAAATGCCTCGCATCATAAATCTTCAGCCTCATAAAACCGCATCTTTTTCAAAAGGCCGTGGAGCCTGGAGGGTTTCGGACATTTAAAGCCCAAATGATGGCCCATAACGTCCCATCGCATCACCATCTGTCTGCGTTTGAACAAAAGTGTGCCGCAGGAGGTGTTGCCGCGGCGGTGTTTGCTGTTGAAGCTCATCAGCGTCCCATTATCAGAGCCTCGTAAAGCCGTCGTGTCTCTTTGAAAGGCTGACACCCACTCGGGCCTCAGACGGAGCAGTTTCATGTCTTATTCATGAGGTTGGGTTCAAACGAGGCTCGGCCAATCGGCTTCTCTTTCCCCGCCAACACGGCTGTTCTGGAGCTGGTTCTGATTCGCAGGAAGTTTATCTCTTCAGAAAGCGTTGGAGTCATATTTTATTCTTCTTCCAATGAAATTATACGACAGATCTTCAGATGAACCCTGTTTTCATTAATTTGGTTGTTTATTTTTACAAGTCGATAAACATCAGAAAGAAAGTATATGACGTCAAAATGCCAGATGTTTTTATTAGTAGGCAAGAGAGGAAAAAAACGTTACAAAAGACCTCCAGAACAGACCAAAGATGGAGCGTAACAACACTTAATAAACAGCTGAGATTACACGAATAATGAGAAGTTTGAATTGGGGCTGGGCAACGATTAAAATGATTAATCTAATTAATCACGTGATTTCCCTGATTAATCATGAGTAATCGCATTTGTACGCAGAATCCAAAAATGAATCCAAAAGTAGCGTATAGCTTTTAGCATTTAGCTTTATTTTAAATGTGCTGCCATATGAATGAAAGTGCCATAACATTTGTTGTCCAAACACACTTTTAACATCAGCATCTTTCTGTAGTTTTTATGTAGAAGCCTCGCTCCACTGTCTGTTTCCTTGAATGACTTGCTGCTATCAGTTGTGTGTTTTGCCTTTAAGTGATATTTTAGACTGGAACTACTACGCTGAGAAGACAATTCAGCTTGGCAGTGTTTACAGATGACTTTGGTTCTGTCGACTCCGCCGTCTGGAAGAACTTTAACATGAAAATGGCCGAGTAAAAGTTCCGTACCCTTCTCCATGTTTGGTGGATCCGCCGATTACTTTCTTTTCCTGTTCCACAGCAGACAGCAGCAGACTTTTACAAAATAAAAGCCTGTGAGCAGCAGACTTTTACATAATAAAAGCCTGTGAGCAGCAGACTTTTACAGAATAAAAGCCTGTGAGCGACAGACTTTTACAATAATAAAATAAATAAATAAAACCTGCGGTAATGCGGAATAAAATATTTATCGGCGTTAAATAATTAGCGAGTTAACGTGATAATAACGAGTTAACTCGCCCATCCCTAGTTTGAATCAATCAAAGGCTCGATGTTTCTTCAGCTGTTGTTTTGTGTTGCTGGATAAATTAATGTGGTTTTAGAAAAGGTTTAAATCCCAGCTGTGCTGCATTTCGACTCCAGAAGAAAGGCCACCCGAGACCTCAGAAACCTTTATGAATAAATCATGTTTAGGAGATTGGACTTTAAGTTTAGTGCTGATATCTGCGATGGTTGGTTATATTTTAATATCTTTAATTATCTGAAAATAAAAGGCCACTAAATGGTTGGATGGGATCCAGTGGGAGTCCAGATTCACATGGACGCAATAACACTCAAATAATGGAAGTCAGGTTATTTGAAAAGTAAAACCAGCCTCAGCTTTCCACCAAAGACTTTCTGTGTGAATTTAAACCTCCAAAAAGGAAGAGTTTTACAGCTTTTTGTGGAAGCTTCGGAGTTCCTTCTGTTGGTGTTAAAACTTCACTGCAGCAAAGTCTTTGGAGTTAAATACGTTTTTTACACCGAATGTTAGCAGCAGCTCACTAAAACAAGCTGATTTAATCCTTTCATGGTGTCTGTAGCTACACTTTACCATCAGAACACTTTATGTTCGAGGACGAGCCCGTAAGCTACGACAACATGAAGGGACGCCGTCGCGCTGGACCAAAGGTTCGATCATCCCGACTTTCTGATTGGTTTGTTTTGTTTTTGAACCACAGGACTGAATGTGAGCTTATTGTGTTGTTGCAGTCAGTTTCAGAGCCTCCATGTGAGAGGCAGAAGTTGGTCAACGGGTGTTTTCTACAAAGAAAAAGTTAGCTGTGCTCACATTTGCAGCCCTGAGCGCAGCACCCTCCCATCAATGCTGATCGGGGCCGTAGCCGATAGAAACTTGTGAATTATACAGAATCACCGACACTCAGTGGGGTCACATGACTCTGAAAGGATCGGATTATTGGCTAAATTACAATCAGACTGAGTTATTAAGGGTAATTCTCCTTGGATATCTGGCGGTGAATGAATGGGATCAGAGGCACAAAGCGTGTCATACCCCGGTATGATAGGTGGCGCTGTACCCATTCCAGCTGTTGCTAATAGAGCCACTTCCTGTTGACCTCTTCACCACCACCAACAACAACAAACTCAGGCATTGGAGAAAGATGGAGAACGCAGAGCCAGATGAAGCTACGTCCCTCTACATTTGGTCTGTGATGAGCTGCTTGTTGCACAAACTCGATGCCCAACGGAGCATTCTCCATCGCGTTGTTTCTTTCTTTCTGACGGCGACAACAACAGGAATATCGTCTCCTTTGACTTCCGGGTCACGACCCCGGGAAAACATCTGGAGCATGCGCAGAACGCAAAGTCTGATTCACCACGAGCTTCAGCGTCTACAAGCAGGTTTAGAGTGACTTTCAGCCCAGTTATCTCGGGGTCTGAATCCGATCCAATTCTTAGTCAGATTAAGGTGTCTACATGCACTTAATAACTCAGTCTGATTGTAATTTAGCCAATAATCCGATCCTTTCAGTGCCTGTCCCTCTGAGTTTCAGGGCCTCCATGTGACTCACATCAATCTCATGAATCCCTTTTTGTGAAATATTCCTGCCACGCAAAATGGATATTTACATCAGCACCAAAGTAAAAACAAGAACTTTTAAGTGAGTACTTCAGAGCAGCTGTCCTCGTATGCAAAATAAAAATAGTGATACCAGTGAACGGAATGGATGATGGGCAGGAGTTATATCTACACTGAAACAAGAGCCACCACTGTAGCCTTCAAGTGGTTTGCATACGCTTAGGTGTAAAACAGTGAAACGATTTGTCTGAATGAAGTGTTCGTGTAGTCCGAAGATCCAGAAATGTAGGAAAATGCAGTAGTCTCGTTGAAGGTTAAAAAGAAAAGAAGAGACAATAAACAGAGTACTCAGCCAGGGTAGTAATATTCTGACACGAGCAGCAGAGAACGTTGGTCAACGTGTGTTTTCTAGAAAGAAAAAGTTAGCTGTGTTCACACTTGCAGCCCTGAGCGCAGCACCCTCCCATCAATGCTGATCGGGGGCGTAGCCGATAGAAACTCGTGAATTATGCAGAATCATTCGAGTCTGGACTGAATGTTGATTAAACACTTTCATGTTGTGCTCAAACATCAGATGTCAGCAGGTTGATGATCAGTGGTAAATGGGCTCAGGAGTTGGTTGTCGGTTTGATCCCACCGGCCTCCTTTACACCAGCTGAGGTTTAAAGGCTGCAGCCGCAGTTTGTTACACATAACGAGTTGACTTTTTTGTTTTCTGTGGTTTTCTTCTTTTATTTTGTTGCTCTATAATGTGAAATACTGTCAAAACAAAACAAAACATAATAAAGAAGTGTTGAAGGGGTTCGAGTTCTGGCCGGATTTTCATTTCATCGGAAGCTCCCAGAAAAAAAAAAACAGTTTTCTGCATCGTCTTTGCACACGTCGCTCGCTGTCAGACGCCTCGGCCTCCCTGCTGACAGTCGGGGAATAAGTGAGTCATTCCCGACGCTTCGTGTGGAAGTGGAACAAACTGCAGAAACCCAGAAACAGGACGTTTCCTTTGCCGTCAGAAACAGAGGACTGTTTGTTCAGCTTATTGAGTTGCTGCCGTCAGTTTCAGAGCCTCCATGTGAAAGGCAGAAGTTGGTCAACGTGTGTTTTCTACAAAGGAAAAGTTAACTGTGTTCACACTTGCAGCCCTGAGCGCAGCACCCTCCCATCAATGCTGATCGGGGGCGTAGCCGATAGAAACTCGTGAATTATGCAGAATCATTCGAGTCTGGACTGAATGTTGATTAAACACCAGATGTCAGCAGGTTGATGATCAGTGGGAAATGGGCTCAGGAGTTGGTTGTCGGTTTGATCCCACCGGCTTCCTTTACACCAGCTGAGGTTTAAAGGCTGCAGCCGCAGTTTGTTACACATAACTATTTTTTTTTTTTTTTTTTGTGGTTTTCTTCTTTTATTTTGTTGCTCGAGTTCAGGCCGGATTTTCATTTCGTCGGAAGCTTCCAGAAAAAAAACAGTTTTCTGCATCGTCTTTGCACACGTCGCTCGCTGTCAGACGCCTCGGCCTCCCTGCTGACTGTCGAGGAATAAGTGAGTCATTCCCGACGCTTCGTGTGGAAGTGGAACAAACTGCAGAAACCCAGAAACAGGACGTTTCCTTTGCTGTCAGAAACAGAGGACTGTTTGTTCAGCTTGTTTCTTCCTGAGCGTCCAAGACGTTTGGTGGGGCTCTGCTTCCGCCTTCAGCACCAACCCACAAACTGGGGGATAATGAGGTGGGTGGGTGGGTGGGTGGGGGGGGGGGCTTCCACTCTCCTCCCATTGAGGCAGATTTGAGTGGAAGTGTTAAAACCTTTCAGACGGTGCGTGAAATTCTGCCTCTGTGTTTGAGCTGCTGGTGTTTGCCTGTCAACTCTGCTGTCGCTGTGCTAAATGTTTAATTGACCCGCTCAACAGACAGCTCCCCTACAGTCTCTAAAAATGGGCCGGCCGGGTCGTACCTTTGAGCTGGGGGGGGGCACAAAGCTCCTGTGTTGGGACCGAGGGGCCCCCCGGGACCCCTGGCTGTCGCTGTTTCAGGACTGATTCTGACATTTCTCTTTTTTTCTTTTCTTTTTTAAGTATATTTTTTATTCAAGAAAGCACAAAGTAAGATTAATTTAAATACAATATCTTGAATTGGATTTGTTTTCTTTTTAACAAACAGAACCCACCCACCCACAACACCCATATACTGCTGTAAAGGAAAAAACAATAACATATAAGCATAGATAGCAAAGTTAAATAAATGAACAATGCAAAAAATTAAATAAATAAATAAATAAATAAATAAAGGGAAAAACAGTAATAATGATAGTAGTAATGCTAGTAAGAATTAACGTGTCCATACAGTGATGAGAAAATTGAGAAAAATAAATAAATAAATAAGCAATAATAATAATAGAAATAATAATAATGACAGACACTGGGGGCATTACATATTGAAGTACATGTCAATTATTAGGCAAGATCAAATATATATCTCAGGGCTCCATAGGCTTATGGAAGGGTCTTGAGATTTTTAAAGTACTCAATTAGAGGGTCCCACATCTTGTGAAATTGTCTTGTTGAGCCTCTAGAAAAGTATTTAATTTTCTCTAATTTCAAGAAAACTGACGTTTCTCTTTTGATTTAGCTCAAAGTCTTGGTGGTGCTCAGTAAATCTCAGCCTCTGCAGTTCTGTGCTTTTATGACTGAACTGAGGAAAAAAGCAGCTTTTATACGTGTTGTTTTGAAAAAAAAAGTGAGCCGACACAAATGTGACATCAGCTCGTTGTAGAAAGCGGCGCTCGGGGAGAAAAAGACGACTGAAGCTGGGTTTGAAGTGGAGGAGAAATTGGGTCACAGCAGGGGGGGGGGCTTCTTCAATTTCCCCCTCGCTGTAACTTTAGTTTTTTAGTTCATTCTTCTGTTTTCTGTCGGAGCTGCACTCTGATCCAGTTTAGTCTGGAGCCTTACAGACTAGGGATGGGAATCGAAAACCGGTTCTTGTTGAGAACCGGTTCCCAGCGTTTCAATTCCTTGGAATCGTTTTGGCGATTTTGCAAACGATTCCCTTTTATCGATTCCAGTGGGCGCGAATGACGTCACCACGCAGCGTTGCGTGGCGAGTCCAGCGCAGCCAGCAGCCAACAGTAAACATGGCGCCCAAGCGGTACAAACGCTCGAAAGTTTGGTTACACATCCCTAAAAAAGACGACAACAGGGCAACTTGCAAAGTGAATATTTCACCAAAGGGAGGAAATACTACCAACATGCAATAACTATGAATGAATGTCGCGTTTTCGATCTGCTCCGGACTAACGTTGGTGAATCTGAACCCAGCAACGTTAGCAACGTTAGCATGTCCTCGGCTAACACTGCAGGTAACTAACTAACTAACAAACACTGCCTATCATGTTAGCAGCATTTGCCTGATTGTAAAAGCTGCTGTTAGTAACGGTTAAGGTTAAATGAATGCCTTCTCAGGCATTACATTTAGATGAAATCATGAGAGACAGAGCCTGACTGGCTCAGAGCCAGAGGCTGGTGGTACTACCCCCAGTTCACCTCTACCTCCAGCTTCTCCTTTCACCAGAGCAGGAAGAGTTCAATTACCCAGGCCATGATAGACCAATGTGGACCTCACCGTTGTTGGGTTTGTGAGGTCACGACTCGTGTTACTTCTAAACTAAACAAAGTTGATGCTAATCGACCGGTTTGTTGTCCTTTTTCTCCAAATGAGAATCGATAAGGGAACCGATAAAGAACCGAATCGTTAAGCAGAATCGAAAATGGAATTGGAATCGTAAAAATCTTATCAATTCCCATCCCTATTACAGACTGATCAGAAGATCCGGTTCTGGATTTCTGATGAGACCGACTGCAGCTGTGTTTGTGTTCCGGGTTTCGCTCGGTCAGTGAATGCATCGTGTTGAGTTCAGGCCTGAAACGATTCGTCAAATAACTCGGCGACAAAAACTTCTCCTTTAACTCCCACCAACATGTTCCGCTCAGCGGTCGCCCTGTTTCACACGGACAGTTATTACTGTCGCACAATGTGCACGTGCATGTGCGCACGTGTGTTGCAGTTGATTTGTTGGAGGAAAATCAGAGAAAAAGAGGAAAAATGTCTAAAGTTTGGGAGCATTTCAAAGAAAAGGGAAAATACAGTGTGTCGATTATAAAAGCCAGTTAGCTTAGCACAATAGCACGATGAAGGAGAACAGAAGGAAGTTAGCGGAGAACAGAAGAAAGCTAGCGGAGAACAAAAGGAAGCTAGCGGAGAACAGACGGAAACTAGCAGAGAGCAGAAGGAAGCTAGCAGAGAGCAGAAGGAAGCTAGCAGAGAACAGAAGGAAGCTAGCAGAGAGCAGAAGGAAGCTAGCAGAGAGCAGAAGGAAGCTAGCAGAGAACAGAAGGAAGCTAGCAGAGAACAGAAGGAAGCTAGCAGAGAGAAGAAGGAAGCTAGCTGAGAACAGAAAGAGGCTAGCAGAGAGCAAAGGAAGCTAGCAGAGAGAAGAAGGAAGCTTGCAGAGAGCAGAAGGAAGCTAGCAGAGAGCAGAAGGAAGCTAGCAGAGAACAGAAGGAAGCTAGAAGAGAACAGAAGGAAGCTAGCAGAGAGCAGAAGGAAGCTAGCAGAGAACAGAAGGAAGCTAGCAGAGAGCAGAAGGAAGCTAGCAGAGAGCAGAAGGAAGCTAGCAGAGAGCAGAAGGAAGCTAGCAGAGAGAAGAAGGAAGCTAGCAGAGAGAAGAAGGAAGCTAGCTGAGAACAGAAAGAGGCTAGCAGAGAGCAAAGGAAGCTAGCAGAGAGCAGAAGGAAGCTAGCAGAGAGCAGAAGGAAGCTTGCAGAGAGAAGAAGGAAGCTAGCTGAGAACAGAAAGAGGCTAGCAGAGAGCAAAGGAAGCTAGCAGAGAGCAGAAGGAAGCTAGCAGAGAACAGAAGGAAGCTAGCAGAGAGCAGAAGGAAGCTAGCAGAGAACAGAAGGAAGCTAGCAGAGAACAGAAGGAAGCTAGCAGAGAACAGAAGGAAGCTAGCAGAGAGCAGAAGGAAGCTAGCAGAGAGCAGAAGGAAGCTAGCAGAGAGCAGAAGGAAGCTAGCAGAGAGAAGAAGGAAGCTAGCAGAGAGCAGAAGGAAGCTAGCAGAGAGAAGAAGGAAGCTAGCAGAGAACAGAAAGAGGCTAGCAGAGAGCAAAGGAAGCTAGCAGAGAACAGAAGGAAGCTAGCAGAGAGCAGAAGGAAGCTAGCAGAGAACAGAAGGAAGCTAGCAGAGAACAGAAGGAAGCTAGCAGAGAACAGAAGGAAGCTAGCAGAGAGCAGAAGGAAGCTAGCAGAGAGAAGAAGGAAGGTAGCTGAGAACAGAAAGAGGCTAGCAGAGAGCAAAGGAAGCTAGCAGAGAACAGAAGGAAGCTAGCAGAGAGCAGAAGGAAGCTAGCAGAGAGCAGAAGGAAGCTAGCAGAGAGAAGAAGGAAGCTAGCAGAGAGCAGAAGGAAGCTAGCAGAGAACAGAAGGAAGCTAGAAGAGAACAGAAGGAAGCTAGCAGAGAGCAGAAGGAAGCTAGCAGAGAACAGAAGGAAGCTAGCAGAGAGCAGAAGGAAGCTAGCAGAGAGCAGAAGGAAGCTAGCAGAGAGCAGAAGGAAGCTAGCAGAGAGAAGAAGGAAGCTAGCAGAGAGAAGAAGGAAGCTAGCTGAGAACAGAAGGAGGCTAACAGAGAACAGAAGGAAGCTAGCGGAGAACAAAAGGAAGCTAACAGAGAAAAGAAGGAAGCTAACAGAGAACAAAAGGAAGTTAGCGGAGAACAGAAAGACGCTGAGTCAACTTGTGTTTATCGTGTTGGACAAATAGTGGCTTATTTCTGTTGAAATGACCGTGTTGTATCTGTAACATCAGAGATCCGATTACTTGATTAAATGTTCTGGTGTCAGCTGACCCGTTACCCGTCAGTGATGAATGCGTCACATGATCTCTAACTCACTTTAATCTGAACCTGAAGCCGCCGCCGGCCATGGCGTGCTGCAGTCCGTGGTCGCCCATCCTGAATCAGGACGCTGGGCCCTTCTTCACGTGCACGCCTGTGAGCGCGCTCACGTGCACGCCTGTGAGCTCAGAGCTGCGACAGGAAGCTCCTCTTTTAATAGAACCTTTGAAGTGAAAACTGTGATGAATGTGGTTTGAGGCTGTTTGCGTGTGCACGTGTGTGTGCACGTGTGTGTGTGTGCACGCTGCTGGAGGTTTCCTTTCTCTGCCGCGTTACGTAACATGTTCCGCCACCGCCGCTGCTCTTCTTCTCTTTAGTGAGTTTAAAGTCTGAAGTCGCTGCAGCTCAGAGGTCACAGGACTGCAGGACGTGCATGTGCACGTGCACGTGATCCCGCCTGGTTAAACTCGTGTGACTCTCAGGGATCCTGATGTCTGCACCTTCAGTCTGTTCGTCTTTAATGTGTCACATGTTCAGCCTGAGACCTTTTCCTGAAGGAGTTTCTCTCCCGTTGAATTCGAGTCGTTTTGATTAAAGTCTGAGAGTTCGACCTCCGTCTGACCACCTGTTCCCCAGCTGTGTTCCAGCTGTGTTTCACCTGTTCCCCAGCTGTGTTCCAGCTGTGTTCCAGCTGTGTTCCAGCTGTGTTCCAGGTGTGTTCCAGCTGTGTTCCAGGTGTGTTCCAGCTGTGTTCCACCTGTTCCCCAGGTGTGTTCCAGGTGTGTTCCAGCTGTGTTCCAGGTGTGTTCCAGCTGTGTTCCACCTGTTCCCCAGGTGTGTTCCAGCTGTGTTCCAGGTGTGTTCCAGCTGTGTTCCACCTGTTCCCCAGGTGTGTTCCAGCTGTGTTCCAGCTGTGTTCCAGCTGTGTTCCAGGTGTGTTACAGCTGTGTTCCACCTGTTCCCCAGGTGTGTTCCAGCTGTGTTCCAGCTGTGTTCCAGCTGTGTTCCAGGTGTGTTACAGCTGTGTTCCACCTGTTCCCCAGGTGTGTTCCAGCTGTGTTCCAGCTGTGTTCCAGCTGTGTTCCAGCTGTTCCCCAGGTGTGTTCCAGCTGTGTTCCAGCTGTGTTCCTCTGTGTGTTCCACCTGTTCCCCAGCTGTGTTCCAGGTGTGTTCCAGCTGTGTTCCTCTGTGTGTTCCAGGTGTGTTCCAGCTGTGTTCCTCTGTGTGTTCCTCTGTGTGTTCCAGCTGTGTTCCAGCTGTGTTCCAGCTGTGTTCCTCTGTGTGTTCCAGCTGTGTTCCTCTGTGTGTTCCAGCTGTGTTCCAGGTGTGTTCCAGCTGTGTTCCTCTGTGTGTTCCAGCTGTGTTCCAGGTGTGTTCCAGCTGTGTTCCTCTGTGTGTTCCAGCTGTGTTCCAAGTGTGTTCCAGCTGTGTTCCAGGTGTGTTCCACCTGTTCCCCAGCTGTGTTCCAGGTGTGTTCCAGCTGTGTTCCTCTGTGTGTTCCAGCTGTGTTCCTCTGTGTGTGTCACACTGAGCTGGATCTCAGGATAAATCTGTGTGTTCTGAGCCCTCGTCTCGCAGCCATGAGCCCGAGGATGATGTCACCTGGAGGGTCGCGTCCGTCACTTTGAGAAGCCGGCGACCGTTTTTAAAGAATCGATTCAGAATCTCCCACTTTGTAAAAGAGTATTTCAGTCATGTCGGGACTGACTGTGGACAGACGGTCCGGTTTCTGGGGGTATCTGGGGTATCTGGGGGTTCCTGGGGGATTGCTGGGGGTATCTGGGGTATCTGGGGGTTCCTGGGGGATTGCTGGGGGTATCTGGGGGGTTTGTGGGGGTTTCTGGGGGGGTTCTGGGGTTTTGGGGGGGTTCTGGGGGTTTTCTGGGGTTTTCTGGGGGGGTTCCGGGGTTTTGGGGGGGTTCTGGGGTTTTCTGGGGGGGTTCTGGGGTTTGGGGGGGGTTCTGGGGTTTTCTGGGGGGTTTCAGGGGGGTTCTGGGGGGGTTCTGGGGTTTTCTGGGGTTTTCTGGGGGGGTTCCGGGGTTTGGGGGGGGTTCTGGGGTTTTCTGGGGGGGTTCTGGGGTTTTCTGGGGGGTTTCAGGGGGGTTCCGGGGTTTTGGGGGGGGGGTTCTGGGGTTTCTGCTGGTGCTGCAGGGCTTTCTGAAGCTGTAACTGGAGTCAGACTCAGGCTGACGGAGGGGATGGAAGCTCTGCTGCTCACATTCCAGCAGGGTGACATCACCGCCTCATTCTTCTTCTTCCCTGCATTCATGGCGCTGCGCCGCCCGGACAATGGCTGGCACCGAGACAGCTGGGGGAGGGGGGGGGAGAAGAAGAAGAAGCAGCGTGAGTGAGACGTCACGCTGGGCCGACAGGCTCAGACAGCAGGTCGCAGCCGGGGCTCCAGCAGACATGAAGGATCCTGCAGCCTCAGAAAGACTTTAAGAATAAATTATGTCTCATAGGATTTTTTTCTTCTCACCATTAAAACTTAATTTAACTTGTTAAAAATTCAGATTTTAACTTTCTGAGCTGGAAGATTTGGGGGGAAATGAGAGAAAGATGAGACGTTCAGGGACTGATCTGACGTCCTGGAGCTGGAATGAGACGTTCAGGGACTGGGGTGTGTGTGTGTGTGTGTGGGGGGGGCTTCTGCCAGAGTCCAGGAGGAAAAGTCGGGTGGAGCTGAGCCACTTCTGGTTGTAGCTTCAGAAAGGAAGAGGAACCTCCACCCACAGCCACCTCACTGGGAACTTAAAAGGCTTCAAAGGATTTCTTTGAGTGTGACAGATAGAACGTCCTGAGGCAGCTTTAAAGGGACAGTTCGAACATTTAGACTCAGAGCAGGCTGGCAGGACCAGGTCTGTGAGGTGTTCAAGGACAGTCCAGAGACTCAGACCTGAGCAGATGTTTCCTTCTCTGAGCAGATGTTTCCTTCCCTGAGCAGATGTTTGCTTCTTCTCTGAGCAGATGTTTCCTTCTCTGAGCAGATGTTTCCTTCTCTGAGCAGATGTTTGCTTCTTCTCTGAGCAGATGTTTCCTTCTTCTCTGAGCAGATGTTTCCTTCTTCCCTGAGCAGATGTTTGCTTCCTCTCTGAGCAGATGTTTCCTTCTTCTCTGAGCAGATGTTTGCTTCTTCTCTGAGCAGATGTTTCCTTCTTCTCTGAGCAGATGTTTGCTTCCTCTCTGAGCAGATGTTTGCTTCTTCTCTGAGCAGATGTTTCCTTCTTCTCTGAGCAGATGTTTCCTTCTCTGAGCAGATGTTTGCTTCTTCTCTGAGCAGATGTTTCCTTCCTCTCTGAGCAGATGTTTGCTTCTTCTCTGAGCAGATGTTTCCTTCTCTGAGCAGATGTTTCCTTCTCTGAGCAGATGTTTGCTTCTTCTCTGAGCAGATGTTTCCTTCTTCTCTGAGCAGATGTTTCCTTCTCTGAGCAGATGTTTCCTTCTTCCCTGAGCAGATGTTTGCTTCCTCTCTGAGCAGATGTTTCCTTCTTCTCTGAGCAGATGTTTGCTTCTTCTCTGAGCAGATGTTTCCTTCTTCTCTGAGCAGATGTTTGCTTCCTCTCTGAGCAGATGTTTGCTTCTTCTCTGAGCAGATGTTTCCTTCTTCTCTGAGCAGATGTTTCCTTCTCTGAGCAGATGTTTGCTTCTTCTCTGAGCAGATGTTTCCTTCCTCTCTGAGCAGATGTTTGCTTCTTCTCTGAGCAGATGTTTCCTTCTCTGAGCAGATGTTTCCTTCTTCTCTGAGCAGATGTTTCCTTCTCTGAGCAGATGTTTCCTTCTTCTCTGAGCAGATGTTTCCTTCTCTGGGCAGATGTTTGCTTCTTCTCTGAGCAGATGTTTCCTTCTCGGAGCAGATGTTTGCTTCTTCTCTGAGCAGATGTTTCCTTCTCTGAGCAGATGTTTGCTTCATCTCTGAGCAGATGTTTCCTTCTCTGAGCAGATGTTTCCTTCTTCTCTGAGCAGATGTTTCCTTCTCTGAGCAGATGTTTCCTTCTTCTCTGAGCAGATGTTTCCTTCTTCTCTGAGCAGATGTTTGCTTCTTCTCTGAGCAGATGTTTCCTTCTTCCCTGAGCAGATGTTTCCTTCTTCTCTGAGCAGATGTTTCCTTCTTCTCTGAGCAGATGTTTGCTTCTTCTCTGAGCAGATGTTTGCTTCCTCTCTGAGCAGATGTTTGCTTCTTCTCTGAGCAGATGTTTCCTTCTTCTCTGAGCAGATGTTTCCTTCCTCTCTGAGCAGATGTTTGCTTCTTCTCTGAGCAGATGTTTCCTTCCTCTCTGAGCAGATGTTTCCGTCTTCCCTGAGCAGATGTTTGCTTCCTCTCTGAGCAGATGTTTGCTTCTTCTCTGAGCAGATGTTTGCTTCTTCTCTGAGCAGATGTTTCCGTCTTCCCTGAGCAGATGTTTGCTTCCTCTCCGAGCAGATGTTTGCTTCTTCTCTGAGCAGATGTTTCCTTCTTCCCTGAGCAGATGTTTCCTTCTTCTCTGAGCAGATGTTTCCTTCTTCTCTGAGCAGATGTTTGCTTCTTCTCTGAGCAGATGTTTGCTTCTTCCCTGAGCAGATGTTTGCTTCTTTTCTGAGCAGATGTTTGCTTCCTCTCTGAGCAGATGTTTGCTTCTTCTCTGAGCAGATGTTTGCTTCTTCTCTGAGCAGATGTTTGCTTCTTCTCTGAGCAGATGTTTGCTTCTTCCCTGAGCAGATGTTTCCTTCCTCTCTGAGCAGATGTTTGCTTCTTCTCTGAGCAGATGTTTCCGTCTTCCCTGAGCAGATGTTTGCTTCCTCTCTGAGCAGATGTTTGCTTCTTCTCTGAGCAGATGTTTCCGTCTTCCCTGAGCAGATGTTTGCTTCCTCTCTGAGCAGATGTTTGCTTCTTCTCTGAGCAGATGTTTGCTTCTTCTCTGAGCAGATGTTTCCGTCTTCCCTGAGCAGATGTTTGCTTCTTCTCTGAGCAGTTGTTTCCTTCCTTTCTGAGCAGATGTTTCCTTCCTAAATGTATCATTTTTAGGAAACTTAGCGGTTTAACGGTTCCATGATTTGACACAAGGTGATTTTAGAGACACACTGTTTGTGTTTATTGTGAGAAAAATCAGCAGCTTCGTTGTGGAAGACGATGTTCTGCTGATTTAGGCTTTAATCTCACTGATAGTTCTGTTTTCTGTCTGGAAGCAGGATCTCAGTCCTGGTTCAAACCACCAAAGTCGGTGTCAATCTGGATAAATGAACGGGATGTTTTAAAGACCTGTTGATGTAAAGTGTATTTCTGTTTTCTTATATACATAAATGAGCTCATAAAGTAGCCCATAAATTAGGTCATATATTAGTTCATAAACTTGCCCATAAATTAGCTCAAAAAGTAGCTCATAAATTAGCTCATACATTAGCTCATAAATGAGCTCATACATTAGCTCATGTATTAGCTCATAAATTAACTCATAAATTAACTCATATATTAGCTCATATATTAGCTCATAAATGAGCTCGTAAATTAGCTCATATATTAGCTCATATATTAGCTCATAAATGAGCTTGTATATTAGCTCATATATTAGCTCATAAATGAGCTCGTAAATTAGCTCAACAAGTAGCTCATAAATTAGCTCATAAATTAGCTCATAAATTAGCTCATAAATGAGCTCATAAATGAGCTCCTAAATTAGCTCATAAATGAGCTCAAAAAGTAGCTCATATATTAGCTCATAAATTAGCTCATAAATGAGCTCATGTATTAGCTCATAAGTGAGCTCATAAATGGGCTCACTTAAGAGCTCATAAATGAGCTCAAAAAGTAGCTCATAAATTAGCTCATACATTAGCTCATAAATTAGCTCTTAAAGTAGCTCATAAATGAGCTAATAAATGAGCTCAAAAAGTAACTCATAAATGAGCTCATAAATGAGCTCATAAATTAACTCATATATTAGCTCATACATTAGCTCATAAATTAGCTCTTAAATTAGCTCATAAATGAGCTCAAAAAGTAGCTCATAAATTAGCTCTTAAATGAGCTCAGAAAGTAGCTCATAAATGAGCTAATAAATGAGCTCTTAAATTAGCTCATACATTAGCTCATAAATTAGCTCATAAATTAGCTCAAAAAGTAGCTCATAAATGAGCTCATGTATTAGCTCATAAGTGAGTGTTGTGGAGAAATTAGAGTCGAATCCCGCGTTGGTCAGCCGTCCATTGGGGAGTTTATTGAACAAACCGTCACAGCAAATGTGCGTACAGAGTGTACAAAATGTCCACCGTCTTCATTTTGTGACACCCCTTTTATACCGTTTTATCATAACAAGTGTACGTGGCCCTCTCTGGAGGCGCCTAGCTTTCGCAGTTTATCATAAACACGCTCATTCTAACTATCAACAATATTCTGAACCAGTCAACAAGGCACAGGATGTAACTAGGCCAGAAGTCATGAACATGTCATGACATCCTTCTCCCACATGAGCTCATAAATGGGCTCACTTAAGAGCTAATAAATGAGCTCAAAAAGTAGCTCATAAATGAGCTCATAAATGAGCTCATAAATTAACTCATATATTAGCTCATAAATGAGCTCATAAATGAGCTCATAAATTAACTCATATATTAGCTCATAAATGAGCTCATAAATGAGCTCATAAATTAACTCATATATTAGCTCATAAATGAGCTCGTAAATTAGCTCAACAAGTAGCTCATAAATTAGCTCATAAATTAGCTCATAAATGAGCTCATATATTAGCTCATATATTAGCTCTTAAATGAGCTCATAAATGAGCTCAAAAATTAGCTCATACATTAGCTCATAAATTAGCTCCTAAATTAGCTCATAAATGAGCTCAAATATTAGCTCATATATTAGCTCATAAATGAGCTAATAAATGAGCTCAAAAAGTAGCTCATAAATGAGCTCATAAATGAGCTCATAAATTAACTCATATATTAGCTCATACATTAGCTCATAAATTAGCTCTTAAATGAGCTCATAAATGAGCTCAAAAAGTAGCTCATATATTAGCTCATAAATGAGCTCATAAATGGGCTCACTTAAGAGCTCATAAAGTAGCTCATAAATTAGCTCTTAAAGTAGCTCATAAATGAGCTAATAAATGAGCTCATAAATTAACTCATATATTAGCTCATACATTAGCTCATAAATTAGCTCTTAAATGAGCTCATAAATTAGCTCATATATTAGCTCATAAATTAGCTCATAAATGAGCTCATGTATTAGCTCATAAGTGAGCTCATAAATGGGCTCACTTAAGAGCTCATAAATGAGCTCAAAAAGTAGCTCATATATTAGCTCATAAATTAGCTCTTAAATGAGCTCAGAAAGTAGCTCATAAATGAGCTAATAAATGAGCTCATAAATGAGCTCATAAATTAACTCATATATTAGCTCATACATTAGCTCTTAAATTAGCTCATAAATTAGCTCATAAATTAGCTCATAAATGAGCTCATAAGTGAGCTCATAAATGGGCTCACTTAAGAGCTAATAAAGTAGCTCATAAATGAGCTCATAAATGAGCTCATATATTAGCTCATAAATTAGCTCTTAAATGAGCTCATAAATTAGCTCAAAAAGTAGCTCATAAATGAGCTCATGTATTAGCTCATAAGTGAGCTCATAAATGGGCTCACTTAAGAGCTCATAAATGAGCTCAAAAAGTAGCTCATATATTAGCTCATAAATTAGCTCATAAATTAGCTCTTAAATGAGCTCAGAAAGTAGCTCATAAATGAGCTAATAAATGAGCTCATAAATTAACTCATATATTAGCTCATACATTAGCTCATAAATTAGCTCTTAAATGAGCTCATAAATTAGCTCAAAAAGTAGCTCATAAATGAGCTCATGTATTAGCTCATATATTAGCTCATAAATGAGCTCGTAAATTAGCTCAACAAGTAGCTCATAAATTAGCTCATAAATTAGCTCATAAATGAGCTCATATATTAGCTCATATATTAGCTCTTAAATGAGCTCATAAATGAGCTCAAAAATTAGCTCATACATTAGCTCATAAATTAGCTCCTAAATTAGCTCATAAATGAGCTAATAAATGAGCTCAAAAAGTAGCTCATAAATGAGCTCATAAATGAGCTCATAAATTAACTCATAAATTAGCTCTTAAATTAGCTCATAAATGAGCTCATAAATGAGCTCATAAATGGGCTCACTTAAGAGCTCATAAATGAGCTCAAAAAGTAGCTCATAAATTAGCTCATACATTAGCTCATAAATTAGCTCTTAAATGAGCTCATAAATTAGCTCATACATTAGCTCATAAATTAGCTCTTAAATGAGCTCATAAATTAGCTCAAAAAGTAGCTCATATATTAGCTCATAAATTAGCTCATAAATGAGCTCATGTATTAGCTCATAAGTGAGCTCATAAATGGGCTCACTTAAGAGCTCATAAATGAGCTCATAAATGAGCTCATAAATTAACTCATATATTAGCTCATACATTAGCTCATAAATTAGCTCTTAAATGAGCTCATAAATTAGCTCAAAAAGTAGCTCATAAATGAGCTCATGTATTAGCTCATAAGTGAGCTCATAAATGGGCTCACTTAAGAGCTCATAAATGAGCTCAAAAAGTAGCTCATAAATTAGCTCATAAATGAGCTCATAAATTAGCTCATAAATTAGCTCATAAATGAGCTCATAAATGAGCTCATAAATTAACTCATATATTAGCTCATACATTAGCTCTTAAATTAGCTCATACATTAGCTCATAAATTAGCTCATAAAGTAGCTCATAAATGGGCTCACTTAAGAGCTAATAAATGAGCTCATAAATGAGCTCATAAATTAACTCATATATTAGCTCATACATTAGCTCATAAATTAGCTCTTAAATGAGCTCATAAATTAGCTCAAAAAGTAGCTCATAAATGAGCTCATGTATTAGCTCATAAGTGAGCTCATAAATGGGCTCACTTAAGAGCTCATAAATGAGCTCAAAAAGTAGCTCATATATTAGCTCATAAATTAGCTCATAAATTAGCTCTTAAATGAGCTCATAAATTAGCTCAAAAAGTAGCTCATAAATGAGCTCATGTATTAGCTCATAAGTGAGCTCATAAATGGGCTCACTTAAGAGCTCATAAATGAGCTCAAAAAGTAGCTCATATATTAGCTCATAAATTAGCTCATAAATTAGCTCTTAAATGAGCTCAGAAAGTAGCTCATAAATGAGCTAATAAATGAGCTCATAAATTAACTCATATATTAGCTCATACATTAGCTCTTAAATTAGCTCATAAATTAGCTCTTAAATGAGCTCAAAGTGTGTTTAACTGAGCAGAGCCCCGTGTTTCAGCCGGTTTTCCACTGGAGCTGAATCCCATTTTAGATAACCTTTGATGGATCCGGCTCATGTGTCCCACTCAGGATTCTTCCTCACTCAGCAGGACTTTTCCTTCCTCAGAGATATGAAACCCACGTCTTCTTTGGATAGTTTCCTGAAGCTGCTCGGCTCAGACCTGAACACGTTAAAGCCTCCAAACCACAGGAAGCTTAGCTCGTTCCTGCAATGTTTACATTCCCCTGGATCCTGCAGGGCTTCGGGTCGGAGGTTCAGTTTGGGTTCAGGGTGAGTTAGGAAGCAGCAGGCGGGCTTATCGCTCTGTTCTCTGCTGCTGATAACAGTTCTGACCAACAGTCCTGTAGCTACAGCAACGATAGCACAGTCTGATGCACAGAAAACAGGATTTCTGCAGCAGCAAGGTGATTCCCAAAGAGCTGTCAGCTGTTCCGATCTGCTTTAATAAGATAATAAACAGCTAACAGGGTTCCTGTTTGATCTGGTTCCTGCTTTAGAACTCTAAATGGTTCAGAAAACAGCTCAAAGGAGCGTCTGAGCCATTTAATGTCGCTTCTTCTTCTTCTCTGGTGTTTAATGACAGTTAAACGTTGCCAACTCTTGACTTTCTGCAAAAAACTGCAAAAAAAGGTGGTGTTTATTACTCAAAACGTGAATAATGATCTCATCTTGTTATAAAAGGAGTAAATTTCAGGGTCGTTTTCAGTTTTAAACACATTAAAAACCCATCTAATCGTGTTGTTCCCAGCTTTAAGCACCAAGTTTGTTCTGAATCCGTCATAAAGTCTCAAACAAACGCGCCTTTATTCTACCTGTTGGTCAGTTTTTGTGTGTTTCCTGGAAATGAATCTCAGAGTTTTCTTCTTCTCTGGTGTTTAATGACAGTTAAACGCTGCCAACTCTTGACTTTCTGCAGTGTAAAAACTGCAGAAAAAGGAATAAAACATGAATAATGATCTCATCTTGTTATAAAAGGAGTACATTTTTCAGTCTTAAACACGTCAGTGCTTATTAAAAACCCATCTAATCGTGTTGTTCCCACCTTTAAGCACCAAGTTTGACAAACAAACGCGCCTTTATTCCACCTGTTGGTCAGTTTTTGTGTGTTTCCTGGAAATGAATCTCAGAGTTTTCTTCTTCTCTGGTTTTAGTGCGTTCCCACACAGTGTTTAACGGGATTAGAGCTGCTCGGTGTAATTCTGAGCAGCAGAGACTCTGGATTTGGGGGTCTGCTGGAGGTCTCGGAGCGTTTTTCCCTTGGTGACGGCGTTGTTTCCTCAGGGAGGGGCCGCACAATGCTGCCGCCTCCCACTTTGTGGAACTATTGTGTTGGGAGAGGAAGTGTGGAAGAGGCCCGGCTCAGAGTCCTGGCTTTGTTTCCAAGAGCCACTCCACGCCTCGAGAGCCTCCATCAACACCCCCCCCCCCCCCCCCCCCCCCCCCCCCGTTCCTCTGCCGGCGAGTCACGCTCAGGTTACAGCCCGACGCCACCTCAGCGCACTCTCACCGCCACTGAAGTCCACTTCAAGTGTTCTGCTTTGAGATGTCCTCCCCCACTGAGGCCGGGGGCAGTTTAGGGCAGAAGATGAACACTTCCTTTCCCTTTTGTCTGCTTGGCAACAGGATTATTTTAACAGTAATCAACAGGTTTTTATTCAAGTTTCACCAGAAGTAAAGAATTTAAATCATTATAATCCAATTAAATCAGTCCATTTCATTCAGAGCCAATTAGAAAAGTAGCCGAGCTAAAGAAACCCGTCCTGAGCTGCAGGAGGCGACTGTGGGAGGAAAAAACTCCCTTTGAACAGGAAGGAACCTCCATCAGAACCAGAACCAGGAACCATCTGCCTGGACCAGCTGAGAGGACAGGAAAGAGGGGACAAAAAGCAGCGTAACACCAGGCCAGAGACACCTGCTGAGATAGAGAAACACAGGTTAATGACAACAATGATGTCACATGTACATGGAGAGGTGCATCATGGGAGCTCCCCCAGCAGGCTGGGCCTATAGCAGCTTAACTATGGGATGTTCCAGGATCACCTGAGCCATCCCTAACTATAAGCTTTATCAGAAAGGAAAGTTTTAAGCCTGGTCTTAAAGGTAGAGAGGGGCCTGATAACTGAAGGCTCTGCCTCCCAAACTGGCAGCTGGTTCCACAGAGAGGGGCCTGATAACTGAAGGCTCTGCCTCCCAAACTGGCAGCTGGTTCCACAGAGAGGGGCCTGATAACTGAAGGCTCCGCCTCCCAAACTGGCAGCTGGTTCCACAGAGAGGGGCCTGATAACTGAAGGCTCTGCCTCCCAAACTGGCAGCTGGTTCCACAGAGAGGAGCCTGATAACTGAAGGCTCTGTCTCCCAAACTGGCAGCTGGTTCCACAGAGAGGGGCCTGATAACTGAAGGCTCTGCCTCCCAAACTGGCAGCTGGTTCCACAGAGAGGGGCCTGATAACTGAAGGCTCTGCCTCCCAAACTGGCAGCTGGTTCCACAGAGAGGGTCTGATAACTGAAGGCTCTGCCTCCCAAACTGGCAGCTGGTTCCTCAGAGAGGGGCCTGATAACTGAAGGCTCTGCCTCCCAAACTGGCAGCTGGTTCCACAGAGAGGGGCCTGATAACTGAAGGCTCTGCCTCCCAAACTGGCAGCTGGTTCCACAGAGAGGGGCCTGATAACTGAAGGCTCCGCCTCCCAAACTGGCAGCTGGTTCCACAGAGAGGGGCCTGATAACTGAAGGCTCTGCCTCCCAAACTGGCAGCTGGTTCCACAGAGAGGGGCCTGATAACTGAAGGCTCTGCCTCCCAAACTGGCAGCTGGTTCCACAGAGAGGGGCCTGATAACTGAAGGCTCTGCCTCCCAAACTGGCAGCTGGTTCCACAGAGAGGAGCCTGATAACTGAAGGCTCTGCCTCCCAAACTGGCAGCTGGTTCCACAGAGAGGGGCCTGATAACTGAAGGCTCTGCCTCCCAAACTGGCAGCTGGTTCCACAGAGAGGGGCCTGATAACTGAAGGCTCTGCCTCCCAAACTGGCAGCTGGTTCCACAGAGAGGGGCCTGATAACTGAAGGCTCTGCCTCCCAAACTGGCATCGTTATGAATATAAGATGGTTGCTATGGTGATTCCCGCCTTTTTCAGGGAGTCGGGGGAGGGGGAACAGAGGCAGACGAGAAAACACTCGCTGAGTGAAATCTACAGGTCGTATTGAAACAGTTGTTGAACTGTGAGCAGCAGAAATGAACACACAGGGTTGTTTTTATTAATTTACTTTGGATTATAGCATTTTTATGGCAGCTTAAAGAGACCCTCACCCCCCACTGAAGAGAGTACTCAGAGAAACTCAGTAAAAGCTCTGCATCTCTGCATCTGCATCTCTTCCTCTTTGCATCTCTGCATCTGCATCTCTACATTTCTGCTGCTCTGCATCTCTTTAGCTCTGCATCTCTGCATCTCTGCAGCTCTGCATCTCTGTATCTCTGTATCTCTTTATCTCTGCATCTCTACAGCTCAACAGCTCTGCATCTCTGCATCTCTGCAGCTCAGCATCTCTGCAGCTCTGCATCTCTGCATCTCTGCAGCTCAGCATCTCCGCAGCTCTGCATCTCAGCATCTCTGTATCTCTGCATCTCTGCAGCTATGCATCTCTACAGCTCAGCATCTCTGCATCTCTGCATTTCTGCTGCTCTGCATCTCTTTAGCTCTGCATCTCTGCATCTCTGCATCTCCACATCTCTGCATCTCTTTAGCTCTGCATCTCTGCATCTCTGCATCTGCATCTCTGCATCTCCACATCTCTGCATCTCTTTAGCTCTGCATCTCTGCATCTCTGCAGCTCATTATCTCTACAGCTCAGCATCTCTGCATCTCAGCATCTCTGCATCTCTGCATTTCTGCTGCTCTGCATCTCTTTAGCTCTGCATCTCTGCATCTCTGCATCTGCATCTCTGCATCTCCACATCTCTGCATCTCTTTAGCTCTGCATCTCCACATCTCTGCATCTCTTTAGCTCTGCATCTCTGCATCTCTGCATCTCTGCATCTCTTCCTCTCTGCAACTCTGCATCTCTACAGCTCAACAGCTCTGCATCTCCGCAGCTCTGCAGCTCTGCATCTCCGCAGCTCTGTATCTCTGCATCTCTGCAGCTATGCATCTCAACAGCTCTGCATCTCCACATCTCTGCAGCTCTGCATCTCCGCAGCTCTGTATCTCTGCATCTCTACAGCTCAGCATCTCTGCATCTCAGCATCTCTGCATCTCTGCGTCTCTGCATCTTTGCAGATCTGCAGCTCTGTAGCTCTGCATCTCTGCTTCTCCTCGTCCTCCTTCAGGCAGCAGATATAAACCGTGGCAGAGCTTCCTGTGTTCCTCTGCAGCCTCTGAAAGCCGTTTTTTGTGCCCATGTTTCTGAATCTGTATAAAAAAGCAGTTTTTGTGTTGTTGTTTTTTACAGAAATTGGCGTTTACATCATATAAACCAGTATTTAAAGGGTTAAATTTTTGAAAATAATTGAAAACTTGGTAGTTATGATCAGAACTGAAGTTGGATAAAAGATTTATGAAAAAAAGTGGAAAAAATATTAATATATGATGTTTTTAGGTTGTTTTAAAAGGGGACAAAAATGTCCCTTTTCAGAAATGAAGTTGTGTTTTAATCAGGTATGAGGGTTAAAGAAGAGGCAGGAAGTGGCAGCTTGTTAATGAAACCCAGAGATCAGAAGCATCATGTGACCTGCTGTTTCTGGCTGCCGCTCAAACTGGACGGCGGGTTTATATTTAGACTGAGATGTAATCTGTGGAGTAAAGGAGTTTCAGAGTTTCTGACGGGAGCTGCCAGAGTTCATGGAAGGAAAGTCTGGTTTGAAGCCTCTTTGTGCTCAGAACACAAAGCCTCCTGCAGACCTCTAATCACAGCCGTCTTATTTTAGTTTGCGGACTGGTTTTTACTGCAGATTCTCTGTCGGTTTGGGCCCAAACGAGCCCTGAAAATGTGCCGACTCCTGCAGAAACCTCCTCCTCCTCCTCCTCTCGGGGCATTCTTGTGGCGGCAGATCCGCGGGACGCCAAACGTTCAGCTGGAGTTATAAAAGCTGCAGCTCCGGGCCTCCACCGCCTCGCTCCATAAACAGCGTCAAAAATAACTCGCAGTAAATGTGCCGCAGATGATGGCGGCTTCAGGTTGGACATCAGCTTCATCAGCCTCCCGGCGCAGTAGCCTGGAAATAACATCAGATCCAACAATGTGAAGCGTTTTCAGAAACCACAGCAACAATAGAGCTGCAGTTACAGCGCAGGGAACTTCAGCTGAAACCCGTCAGAGTTTCTGCTGCTTCAGGGAAACAGGACGTTTAATTCCACATTTAAACCAACAAATATAACCAACAGCATTTAAACCAACAAATATAACCAACAGCATTTAAACCAACAAATATAACCAACAGCATTTAAACCAACAAATATAACCAACAGCATTTAAACCAACAAATATAACCAACAGCATTTAAACCAACAAATATAACCAACAGCATTTAAACCAACAAATATAACCAACAAATATAACCAACAGCATTTAAACCAACAAATATAACCAACAAATATAACCAACAGCATTTAAACCAACAAATATAACCAACAGCATTTAAACCAACAAATATAACCAACAGCATTTAAACCAACAAATATAACCAACAGCATTTAAACCAACAAATATAACCAACAGCATTTAAACCAACAAATACAACCAACAGCATTTAAACCAACAAATATAACCAACAGCATTTAAACCAACAAATATAACCAACAGCATTTAAACCAACAAATATAACCAACAAATATAACCAACAGCATTTAAACCAACAAATATAACCAACAAATATAACCAACAGCATTTAAACCAACAAATATAACCAACAGCATTTAAAACGGCCGTGAACACGAGTTAGAAATAAAACGGTGAAAGCTTGGCTGTGTTCGAAACCGCCCTACTACATACTACATACTGCATACTACATACTGCATACTACATACTATATACTGCATACTGCATACTGCATACTACATTCTGCATACTGCATACTACATTCTGCATACTGCATACTATATACTACATACTACATACTGCATACTACATACTGCATACTACATTCTGCATACTGCATACTATATACTACATACTACATACTGCATACTACATTCTGCATACTGCATACTATATACTACATACTACATACTGCATACTACATACTATATACTGCATACTGCATACTGCATACTACATTCTGCATACTGCATACTACATTCTGCATACTGCATACTATATACTACATACTACATACTGCATACTACATACTACATACTGCATACTACATACTGCATACTACATACTATATACTACATACTACATACTGCATACTGCATACTACATTCTGCATACTGCATACTATATACTACATACTACATACTGCATACTACATTCTGCATACTGCATACTACATACTGCATACTATATACTACATACTACATACTGCATACTACATACTGCATACTACATACTGCATACTATATACTGCATACTACATACTACATACTGCATACTATATACTGCATACTACATACTACATACTGCATACTGCATACTACATACTGCATACTACATACTACATACTACATACTGCATACTACATACTACATACTGCATACTGCATACTACATACTGCATACTACATACTGCATACTGCATACTACATACTACATACTACATACTACATACTGCATACTATATACTGCATACTACATACTGCATACTACATACTGCATACTACATACTGCATACTACATACTGCATACTACATACTGCATACTACATACTGCATACTATATACTGCATACTACATACTACATACTGCATACTACATACTGCATACTACATACTACATACTGCATACTACATACTGCATACTGCATACTACATACTGCATACTACATACTACATACTACATACTGCATACTCATCGATCAGACAGTATGCAGAGCGTTTACCCACAATGCATTTGGCTCCTGCCCGAGCCGAAATCAGCCGGCCTGAAGCTGATTTCTCTTAAGCTGCTACATACTGCATACTGCATACTATATACTACATACTACATACTGCATACTACATTCTGCATACTGCATACTACATACTGCATACTACATACTGCATACTACATACTGCATACTACATTCTGCATACTGCATACTATATACTACATACTGCATACTACATACTGCATACTACATACTGCATACTATATACTGCATACTACATACTACATACTACATACTACATACTGCATACTACATACTACATACTGCATACTACATACTGCATACTACATACTGCATACTGCATACTACATACTACATACTACATACTGCATACTCATCGATCAGACAGTATGCAGAGCGTTTACCCACAATGCATTTGGCTCCTGCCCGAGCTGAAATCAGCCGGCCTGAAGCTGATTTCTCTTAAGCTCTAAACTCTGTAAACTTTAGCAACATTTGAAACATTTTCAGGTGAGAAAGTAGTCGTTTAGATCCCCAACGTGTTGAAAACCTGACAAAATACCGGCTGTTTACCATTTTGTTCCCACGAATTCGGCGCTACTAAAGCTAGCCGCAGTGAGCAACGCACTTCCTGTTATTTTCACAAAATAAATTACCCGTTGCCTTTTATCACAGGGAAAGCCATTACGATACAATTGGTGCTTTTGTTTTGAAAACAGGAAGTGAACCAGTCACACGTCGGCTCCATAAACCCTAAACTTCCTCTCTGCTCTCATTAAGGTTTTTAGCTAACATTAAGAACTGCTGCTCAGCACCATTTCACTGGAGTTTGTCTTAGTAACGGCAGGTTCTGCTGCTGATGCTTTGTGCATTCATAAGCAAATAGCAAAAAGAAGTCAGATTTCCCAGTCAGGAACTCAAACTCCAAAATCAGAGAGGAAGAGGGAAAATGTCTAAAGTTTGGGAGCATTTCAACATTGTAAAAGCAAGTTAGCTTAGCACGATAGCACAACGTCAATGCTACAGCATCTCAGCAGAAAGCAGCCAGTTCACATGTCGAGTCCACTGAGCGGAACAAACACAAGGGAACATTTCACGTTAGCATTTTAATGGAAATCAGTCGGCTTGTTAGCTGAGAAGAAAGAATTTTTTGAAGGTGATTTCAGTCAGATAAACATTAATTTGATGCTGAAACAGCTGCAGATCCTGATGGTTCTGCAGCACCAGTCGGATCAGCTGCAGTTACTCTGATCTCAGCCTGACTGAGTCATGTCGGGTCGTCGCAGATGAGATGCTGATCTCAGAGCTTCTCTGGTGCTGAGTGGAGGCAGCTCCGCCTCCTCCTTGTGTCTGGCTTTTCTTTTTCTGCTCATTTATTCTCATGAATTCTAAAATCCAGGTCATTATCAAAGCGGCAGCGCCGCCGCCATCCCAGAGGGGACGCCGAGGCGTTCAGCACTTCAAACGCTCTGTTTTTGGAGGGCTGACGGGGATGTTAACATGGACGCTCCCCTTCAGGGATCCATCAGAGGCTCAATGAGCGCAGAGAACACGATGAAAACACGTTTTCTTTAGATTAAAGCAGAACTCAGAGTCTTCAGGGCAGTCATGTGACGCTCACCTTTCTCCTGATCGCTCACCTCAGAACGCCTGAAACCCAAAGAGGTCCAGTTGTTGTAAAGTCGTCACCATGTGTCAAACGTAAACGAGGTCGTGAGTGCATCTCAACGCCGTTACAAACGCCATAAACCCAATGATGTCAGCTAGCTTTAGTAGCGCCGAATTCGTGGGAACAAAATGGTAAATAGCCGGTATTTTGTCAGGTTTTCAACACGTTGGGGATCTAAACGACATGTGGATGGATGGATGGATGGGTGGATGGGTGGATGGATGGATGGATGGGTGGATGGATGGATTGGTGGATGGATGGATGGATGGATGGGTGGGTGGATGGGTGGATGGGTGGGTGGATGGGTGGATGGATGGATGGGTGGGTGGATGGATGGATGGGTGGGTCGATGGATGGATGCATGGGTGGGTCGGGTGGGTGGGTGGATGGATGGATGGGTGGATGGGTGGGTGGATGGATGGGTGGATGGGTGGGTGGATGGATGGATGGGTGGGTGGATGGATGGATGGATGGATGTGTGGATGGGTGGATGGATGGATGGATGGGTGGATGGGTGGATAGGTGGATGGATGGATGGGTGGATTGGTGGATGGATGGGTGGATGGGTGGGTGGATGGATGGATGGATGTGTGGATGGGTGGATAGGTGGATGGATGGATGTGTGGATGGGTGGATGGGTGGATGGGTGGGTGGATGGATGGATGGGTGGATGGGTGGATGGATGTGTGGATGGGTGGATTGGTGGATGGATGGATGGATGGATGGATGGGTGGATGGGTGGGTGGATGTGTGGATGGGTGGGTGGATGGATGGATGGGTGGGTGGATGGGTGGATAGGTGGATGGATGGATGTGTGGATGGGTGGATTGGTGGATGGGTGGGTGGATGGATGGATGGATGTGTGGATGTGTGGATGGGTGGATGGGTGGATAGGTGGGTCGATGGATGGATGCATGGGTGGGTCGGGTGGGTGGATGGATGGATGGGTGGATGGGTGGGTGGATGGATGGATGGATGGGTGGGTGGATGGATGGATGGGTGGGTGGGTGGATGGATGGATGGATGGGTGGGTGGATGGATGGATGGATGGATGTGTGGATGGGTGGATGGATGGATGGATGGGTGGATGGATGGATGGATGGGTGGGTGGATGGATGGATGGATGGATGTGTGGATGGGTGGATGGATGGATGGGTGGGTCGATGGATGGATGCATGGGTGGGTCGGGTGGGTGGATGGATAGGTGGATGGGTGGATGGATGGGTGGATGGGTGGGTGGATGGATGGATGGGTGGGTGGATGGATGGATGGATGGATGTGTGGATG
The DNA here is from genome assembly GCF_027942865.1 of Odontesthes bonariensis. NCBI lineage: Eukaryota > Metazoa > Chordata > Actinopteri > Atheriniformes > Atherinopsidae > Odontesthes > Odontesthes bonariensis. The sequence goes on from NC_134526.1 coordinate 2,024,609, forward strand.
GGTGGATGGATGGATGGATGGGTGGATGGATGGATGGATGGGTGGGTGGATGGATGGATGGATGGATGTGTGGATGGGTGGATGGATGGATGGATGGGTGGATGGGTGGGTGGATGGATGGATGGGTGGATAGGTGGATGGATGGATGTGTGGATGGGTGGATGGGTGGATTGGTGGATGGGTGGGTGGATGGATGGATGGATGTGTGGATGGGTGGATGGGTGGATGGATGGGTGGATGGGTGGGTGGATGGATGGGTGGGTGGATGGATGGATGGGTGGATAGGTGGATGGATGGATGTGTGGATGGGTGGATGGGTGGATTGGTGGATGGGTGGGTGGATGGATGGATGGATGTGTGGATGGGTGGATGGGTGGATAGGTGGGTCGATGGATGGATGCATGGGTGGGTCGGGTGGGTGGATGGATGGATGGGTGGGTGGATGGATAGGTGGATGGGTGGATGGATGGGTGGATGGGTGGGTGGATGGATGGATGGATGGGTGGGTGGATGGATGGATGGATGGATGTGTGGATGGGTGGATGGATGGATGGATGGATGCATGGGTGGGTCGGGCGGGTGGGTGGATGGATGGATGGGTGGGTGGATGGATGGATGGATGGATGTGTGGATGGGTCGATGGATGGATGCATGGGTGGGTCGGGTGGGTGGATGGATGGATGGGTGGATGGGTGGGTGGATGGATAGGTGGATGGGTGGATGGATGGGTGGATGGGTGGGTGGGTGGATGGATGGATGGGTGGGTCGGGTGGGTGGATGGATGGATGGGTGGGTGGGTGGATGGATGGATGGATGTGTGGATGGGTGGATGGATGGATGGGTGGGTCGATGGATGGATGCATGGGTGGGTCGGGTGGGTGGATGGATGGATGGGTGGATGGGTGGGTGGATGGATAGGTGGATGGGTGGATGGATGGGTGGATGGGTGGGTGGATGGATGGATGGGTGGATGGGTGGATGGGTGGATTGGTGGATGGATGGATGGATGGGTGGATGGGTGGATGGATGTGTGGATGGGTGGATGGATGGGTGGATGGGTGGGTGGATGTGTGGATGGGTGGATGGGTGGATAGGTGGATGGATGGATGGGTGGATGGGTGGATTGGTGGATGGATGGATGGGTGGGTGGATGGATGGATGGATGGATGTGTGGATTGGTGGATGGATGGGTGGGTGGGTGGATGGATGGATGGATGTGTGGATGGATGGATGTGTGGATGGGTGGATGGATGGATGTGTGGATGGGTGGATGGGTGGATTGGTGGATGGATGGATGGATGGGTGGATGGGTGGATTGGTGGATGGATGTGTGGATGGGTGGATGGGTGGATGGGTGGATGGATGTGTGGATGGGTGGATTGGTGGATGGATGGATGGATGGGTGGATGGGTGGATTGGTGGATGGATGGATGGATGGGTGGATGGGTGGATTGGTGGATGGATGTGTGGATGGGTGGATGGGTGGATGGGTGGATGGATGTGTGGATGGGTGGATTGGTGGATGGATGGATGGATGGATGGGTGGATGGATGTGTGGATGGATGGATGGATGGGTGGATGGATGGATGGGTGGATGGGTGGATTGGTGGATGGATGGATGGATGGGTGGATGGATGGATGGAATAACAGCGCAGCAGCCAGTTATAAAGTATAAATGCAGCATAAAAACAGTTCGTAATAAAATACTTTCACTCGTTCATCTAACTGCACCTTTCGTTTAATTCCTGAGCTGAAACTACATTACCCATGAGGCTAGGCAGCTGAAACTGCTCTGTTGAGCTGTGGCTCATCCTTAACAGGTGTTTGTGAGAGAGATGCATCATGGGAGTTGTAGTTGACTCTGACCTTCTGTTCTCAGAGCTGCTGGGATCCACCAAGAGGCTGAACGTGAACTACCAGGACTCCGATGGGTGAGTGATGAAGGCGCCCCAACACGCCATGAATCTGTAGAAGAAGAAAAGAAAGACACATTCTCTGTTCTTTCAAGTTAAACATTATTTTATTTTATTTCTCTTCTTTAACGTGCTTTATTCTTTTAAGTCGCCTCCTGTTTCCATCCTGCAGGAACGTTTTAAAGACTTTTAAAAGATTTGAACCAGGTTTTAACCAGAAATCCTCAGAGCTGAATCAGGTCGGCTGGTAGACTTCTTCTTGGTTCTGAAGACGTTTCCCTTCTTCAGTTCTTCAGAGCCAGTTTAGAACCAGTTTAGAGCCAGTTTAGAACCAGTTTAGAGCCAGTTCAGAACCAGTTTAGAGCCAGTTTAGAATCAGTTTAGAGCCAGTTTAGAGCCAGTTTAGAGCCAGTTCAGAACCAGTTCAGAGCCAATTTAGAACCAGTTTAGAACCAGTTTAGAGCCAGTTTAGAGCCAGTTCAGAGCCAGTTTAGAACCAGTTTAGAGCCAGTTCAGAGCCAGTTTAGAACCAGTTTAGAGCCAGTTTAGAACCAGTTTAGAACCAGTTTAGAGCCAATTTAGAGCCAGTTTAGAGCCAGTTTAGAACCAGTTTAGAGCCAGTTTAGAGCCAGTTTAGAACCAGTTTAGAGCCAGTTTAGAACCAGATTAGAACCAGCTTAGAACCAGTTTAGAACCAGCTTAGAACCAGTTCAGAACCAGTTCAGAGCCAGTTCAGAGCCAGTTTAGAGCCAGTTTAGAACCAGTTCAGAGCCAGTTTAGAACCAGTTTAGAGCCAGTTTAGAACCAGCTTAGAACCAGTTTAGAACCAGTTCAGAACCAGTTCAGAGCCAGTTCAGAGCCAGTTTAGAGCCAGTTCAGAACCAGTTCAGAGCCAGTTTAGAGCCAGTTTAGAACCAGTTCAGAGCCAGTTCAGAGCCAGTTTAGAACCAGTTTAGAGCCAGTTTAGAGCCAGTTTAGAACCAGTTTAGAACCAGTTTAGAGCCAGTTTAGAACCAGATTAGAACCAGCTTAGAACCAGTTTAGAACCAGCTTAGAACCAGTTCAGAACCAGTTCAGAGCCAGTTCAGAGCCAGTTTAGAGCCAGTTTAGAACCAGTTCAGAGCCAGTTTAGAACCAGCTTAGAACCAGTTTAGAACCAGTTTAGAACCAGTTCAGAGCCAGTTCAGAGCCAGTTCAGAACCAGTTCAGAGCCAGTTTAGAGCCAGTTTAGAACCAGTTCAGAGCCAGTTCAGAGCCAGTTTAGAACCAGTTTAGAGCCAGTTTAGAGCCAGTTTAGAACCAGTTCAGAGCCAGTTTAGAACCAGTTTAGAACCAGTTCAGAACCAGTTCAGAGCCAGTTCAGAACCAGTTCAGAGCCAGTTTAGAGCCAGTTCAGAGCCAGTTTAGAGCCAGTTTAGAACCAGTTTAGAGCCAGTTTAGAGCCAGTTAAGAACCAGTTTAGAACCAGTTCAGAACCAGTTTAGAGCCAGTTTAGAGCCAGTTCAGAACCAGTTCAGAGCCAGTTTAGAGCCAGTTTAGAACCAGTTCAGAACCAGTTCAGAGCCAGTTTAGAACCAGTTCAGAACCAGTTCAGAGCCAGTTTAGAGCCAGTTCAGAGCCAGTTCAGAACCAGTTCAGAGCCAGTTTAGAGCCAGTTCAGAACCAGTTCAGAGCCAGTTTAGAGCCAGTTTAGAACCAGTTCAGAACCAGTTCAGAGCCAGTTTAGAGCCAGTTCAGAACCAGTTCAGAGCCAGTTTAGAGCCAGTTTAGAGCCAGTTTAGAGCCAGTTTAGAACCAGTTTAGAGCCAGTTTAGAGCCAGTTTAGAGCCAGTTTAGAACCAGTTTAGAACCAGTTCAGAACCAGTTTAGAGCCAGTTTAGAGCCAGTTCAGAACCAGTTCAGAGCCAGTTTAGAGCCAGTTTAGAACCAGTTCAGAACCAGTTCAGAGCCAGTTTAGAACCAGTTTAGAGCCAGTTTAGAGCCAGTTTAGAACCAGTTCAGAGCCAGTTTAGAGCCAGTTTAGAACCAGCTTAGAACCAGTTCAGAACCAGTTCAGAGCCAGTTCAGAGCCAGTTTAGAGCCAGTTTAGAACCAGTTCAGAGCCAGTTTAGAGCCAGTTCAGAGCCAGTTTAGAGCCAGTTCAGAACCAGTTTAGAGCCAGTTTAGAGCCAGTTTAGAGCCCGTTTAGAGCCAGTTTAGAGCCAGTTTAGAGCCAGTTTAGAGCCAGTTTAGAGCCCGTTTAGAGCCAGTTTAGAGCCAGTTTAGAACCAGTTTAGAACCAGTTCAGAACCAGTTTAGAGCCAGTTCAGAACCAGTTCAGAGCCAGTTTAGAGCCAGTTTAGAACCAGTTCAGAACCAGTTCAGAGCCAGTTTAGAACCAGTTTAGAGCCAGTTTAGAGCCAGTTTAGAACCAGTTCAGAGCCAGTTTAGAGCCAGTTTAGAACCAGCTTAGAACCAGTTCAGAACCAGTTCAGAGCCAGTTCAGAGCCAGTTTAGAGCCAGTTTAGAGCCAGTTTAGAGCCAGCTTAGAGCTCATGAGAGGTGAAACATCTTCAGGAACCAAGAGGAAGACGTTCTGCAGCTCAGAGGATCACCATGAACCAGAACCAGTTCAACTCTGACTGGTTAGAGAAACAGAAGAAGAAGAGTTCAGTGTTTCCAGCAGAAGGCTGGTGGTCAGATCTGTTTGTTCTCTGAGACCCTGGAGTGTCTCCTGAGTGTCTCCTGAGAGTCTCCTGAGTGTCTCCTGAGTGTCTCCTGAGTGTCTCCTGAGTGTCTCCTGAGTGTCTCCTGAGTGTCTCCTGAGTGTCTCCTGAGTGTCTCCTGAGTTCATAAAGCAGCAGTGGAGCCTCTCAGCTCTAAGTCAACACTGCTGTGGAAACAAAAGAGTCTGAGAGGGTCGTAAAGCAGCCGCCCCAGAGGCCGGGACCACCGCATCAGTCCTGGGGCTCCTTTGTTGGAGCCCGGAGGGGTCAGAGGTCAGCAGGGCAGTGGGAGGGACGTCTCTGGGCTGCTGTTTGGAACTGGATAAAAGGGCTTGTTGAGTTTTTGTGTGTGGGAGCGTTCAGCGCAGATCTGCAGAAGAAAAACGCAGATCTGCAGGCTCCGCCCCCTGCAGGTGTACCTGCAGAGGGGGGCGTGGCTTCCAGAACCAACCAGATTCATTAAGGCTGTGTTCGAAACCGCATACTTCTTCTTCTACTCCTACTAACTTTCTGAGTTAGTATGTGAGTTTGAGTAAGCGAGAAGTTCCCGGATGCATACTAGAGTCTCCGAAATGTTGGGTATGCATCATGAGGTTACTACTCATACTCAAACTACCCAAGATGCAACGTAACGTGACGTCGCCGATCGTCATTTCCTGTCAAAACGGCAGTTTCAAGCTAGCTCCAACGAGGGTAGGTTCACTTCCTGTTTTCAAAACAAAAGCACCAATTGTATGGTAATGGCTTTCCCTATGATAAAAGGCAACGGGTATTTTATTTTGTGAAAATAACAGGAAGTACGTTAGCTCACTGCAGCTAGCTTTAGTAGCGCCGCATTCGTGGGAACAAAATTGTAAACAGCCGGTATTTTGTCAGGTTTTCAACACGTTGGGGATCTAAACGACTACTTTCTCTCCTGAAAATGTTTCAAATGTTGCTAAAGTTTACAGAGTTTAGAGCTTAAGAGAAATCAGCTTCAGGCCGGCTGATTTCGGCTCGGGCAGGAGAGAAATGCATTGTGGGTAAACGCTCTGCATACTGTCTGGCGCGGCGGCCGTTCATCACAGGTTATCTGCTTTAATGGCGTCTGTGAGAGAAACAAACAGATGAAGGGAGGCCTCTGCTCTGCAGCCTCCTGCGGCCCGACGGCTCCAAAGGTCGGACCGGTTTCTATGGAGAGCAGAGCTGGAATGAGCCCCTCTGAGTGGCTGCGACGGCGGGGGCTCCGGCACTCTGTCCCGGAGGGGGAGACCCAGCTACAGCTGAGGGCTGCTGCTCATAAAGCGTCCAAACGGACTCGTCTGAAGGTCCTGTGGCTGCAGAACCAACTCTGTAAGCTCCTCCCACCGCTGTTAAACCTTTTAAAGTTCTCCGTCGGGCTGTCGGATACCCAAGGCAGTTCACCTCCCGATCAGTAGGCGGCGCTACGTTTGACGACCCAATCTGGCGACGTCTATGGTGAAAGTGGTTGATTGATTGTTTACCAATGAGGGCTCTCCATAAGCGACCATAAATCCACCTTAAGCCTGATTTATAGTCGTCCGGGAAAGGCTACGGAGAGCATCCGGGAGACGCTCTCCGTCTCTTGCGTGCGTCGCCCAACATTCCTATCTATCTATCCTATCTATCTATAACAACATCATTTCCTGAATCACTTTCCCGGTTTAGCTCCTTCCTCTCAGAACAACAACACCGCCATTTCTGAAAGAGTTTACTGCAGGGCTACCCAAATCCGGTCCTCGAGGGCCGACGTCCTGCAGGTTTCAGATGTTTCCCTGCTCCATCACACCTGATTCACATCGATGCTTCATCAGCTGGTTTAACAACCTTTTGAAGAGCTCCATTTCATCTGAATCAGCTGTGTTGAAGCAGGCAAACATCTGAAACCTGCAGGACGTCGGCCCTGGAGGACCGGATTTGGGTAGCCCTGGTTTACTGTGTGCCGGGCAACATTTGGTCATATTTATTTGCATTCCAACATCAACGAGCTCCGACTCCAACAACAGTCTTTCTCTGTCGGTCGCCATCGTTCTCTGTGAGGAGGAACGGAGCCGGAAGGTGAACAACCAATCAACCACTTTCACCATAGACGTAAGAGATTGGGTCGTCTAGCGTAGCGCCGCCTGCTGATCGGGAGGGGAACTGCCTCGGGTATCCGACATCCCGACGGAGAACTTTAAAAGGTTTAAAGCCTCTGCGTGACCACGGAGAAGCAGACCGAGGCCTTTAGCCACATTTCTCCCACTGGGCCGGACGCCTCCATCTGAGATGCTGAAATAAATCAGAGCTGCAACAACCTTTGAACAAACTCTGCGATGGGCCGTGGTCTGTTCCAGGTCTGACTCTGGAGAACGGAACCGGTTCCACCAGCAGCAGAAACTGGGCCTTTACTGGGTTTCCTCCTCTGTGTTTCCTGAGTTTTACCTTCATGTGACAGGAGCAGATCTCATGAAGCTCTCTGAATAAACCTGCAGGAATCCTCCTGTTGGGTAATTCAGATTATTATTATTATAATTATATTAGTATTTATTATATTAAATATCAGATCCCTCAGAGTGAAGTGGATCCTGAGTTTCTGAACGCTGGCGTCCCGCTGGCAGCTGAATGAAGCCGTCCGTCAGCTCTCAGCTCACCTGACAGCCATCACACCTCTGACCTCAGCTCTCATCGCCGCTCTGACGGAGGCGGGGGGGAGGCGGCCTAAAGGCAGACGGATCCTGACCTCCCCCTCCCCGCCGGTGTCATCCAAGCAGACAGGAATGCAGCCCGCCGCTATCTGCCCCAACACCCCCCCCCACAGGCTCAGAGGGAGAGTCCTGCATCACATTCCTGCTGGTAGTGTCACATTCCTGAGCAGGCTCAGCCAATCACAGAGCTGTAAATCTCCCTCTGACTACAGACTGACTGCAGCCCCCCCCCAGGACCAACAACAACATCTGATCAGATCTACAGTTCTGGATCCTCCTCAGCTGTCTGACTCTGAGATTCTACATGAACTGAGACCAACAGGATCCTAAGAACAGGAGCTGATGGTGGTAGAATAGAAATAGAAAAATACTTTATTCATCCCCCAATGGGGGAAATTCAAATTAGTCAAGTAGCTCAACATTTTTTTAAATATTTACAATGATTGTATTAACAGCAACAATAATAATACCAGTTCTAGTAAAACGTACTACTACTAACTAATAATAATAATAATAATAATAAAAAATGATGATGATGGTGGTGAGACCTCCTTGGGATGAACGGCCCCCCAACAGAGAGCCCCTCTGGGGGGTAAAGAACCTAAGAACCTCCCAGGGAAGAACGGCCCCCCAACAGAGAGCTCCTCTGGGGGGTAAAGAACCTCCAGCTGCCGCGTGTCGCCATCATGTGATCAGATCAGGACTGATAGTCTGAAGATAATCTGATGATTTGAAAGGATCTCACCTCCAACACGAGGGATGATCTGTGCTCACAGAAAGCTTTACAACATCATACAAGTTTAACCTTAAAGGGACAGTTGGCCTCTTCTGACATGAAGCTGTGTAACATCCCATATCAGCAGCATCATTTCTGAACATCTTCTTACCCCCTGCTGCGTCCTGTGAGCAGAGTTCCAGCCTCGTTTTGGTGTTGATGAAGGTAGTCCGGCTAGTTGGCTGGGGTTTAAAAAATAAAGCGTTTTGCTTCTCAGAACAATATGCGTTCAACAGAGTAATACATTTGCATCATAAAATGGTTCTCCAGGAGAAAGTCAGACCTCACAATCTCTTGGCCCTATTTTCTCTCCCTTCGTATCACTGCCTGCTGCCGCCTGCCGACAGCAGCGCCTGTTACAGTGTTTACTGCTCGGTCTGCACAGCAGGCAGTGATACAAATTTAATTTATTATTTAATAAATATTTTTTTTATTTATTTTTTATTTAATACATTTTTATAATTTAATAAATAATATAAAATTATTATTTAATAATAATGAAATAATAATATCATTATTAATATTATTAAAACAATAATCTATTTTAATATATTAAAATTATATTTGATAAAAATATTATATTTTTTTATATTTTTATATTTTTATATATACATGGCTCACAGGACGCAGCAGGGGGTAAGAAGATGTTCATAAATGATGTTGCTGATATGGGATGTCATACAGCTTCATGTCAAAAGAGGCGAACTATCCCTTTAAGCTGCTTGTTCACCAAGTTATGTTCGAATAAACGGAAACGAACCTGATCACTCAGCTTCAGGCCAAACTTATTAAAACCATTTCCAGATCAGTTCAGTGTGTTTTTATTCAGCTTTCAGACAGAAATAAAATGGTCTCTGAGGGATTCATGTTGGGACGTTTGGTTCCAGCATCAAACCAACTTTATTGGTTTAAAGATGATCTAAAATAAAGCAGTCGTGTCCTAAAAGTGACTTTCAGCTGCTGACAGATGTCTTTATTTCAGGTGATTTATAGAAAAATAACACACGTTTGGGTTGTTTCTGAGTCTCCATCAGCTCCTTTTCCTCCCCACAAACAGACAGTGGGATGCTGAATCTTCCTCCTCCTCCTGCTCTCAATAATCCGTCCATTACCGCCCCGGTTGCCCCGGTTGCCCCGGGCGCTCTCTGTTACACCAATGCCATCGCTGGCATTACACAAGAGAAGAAAGGAAGGTCGAGCAGCACTAAAAGCGCCCCCTCCGTCTTTGTTCGGCTCTTTGTTTCTGCTGCATCCAAAGACCACCGGTGGCCTGTAGCCTTGTTTCCTCTCTGGTGGGGGAGGACGGCCCCTCATCTGCTGTTTAAAGGTGCATTTTACAAATGTTTGCTCTATCCAAGAAGTCCGGCTCCTCCTCTGAGAGGCAGGAAATGAACTTCTTTAGGGGCAGAAGGGTCATTTGAGGCGGGTCATCGGTTATTATTTATCATCGGTTATTATTTATCATCAGTTATTATTTATCATACATTATTATTTATCTTCAGTTATTCTGTCCTTGAATTATTAGAATAGATCAAAGGTCATTTTTAAAGAACCAGCCCTGAGTAACTCATGACACTTTTTTCGCCGCCATGTTGTTTTATTCGGTGGGTTTGAGCCCAAGAAGAGGGTCGGCAGTGGATATTAAAAAGGAAAATAATTAATTTTCATAAATACGAATCATCATAAACGGCTATTTTGAATGAATCGATCAAATCTATTAAAAAGGCCGTAATATACCAGAAAAGGCCCTCATGATCCCCGTAAGGACCGCCGGGCCCAACAAAGGCCGTAACGTACCAGAAAAGACCCTCATGATCCCCGTAACGTACCAGAAAAGGCCTTCATGATCCCCGTAAGGACCACCGGGCCCAACAAAGGCCGTAACGTACCAGAAAAGACCCTCATGATCCCCGTAACGACCGCCGGGCCCAACAAAGGCCGTAAGGTACCAGAAAAGGCCCTCATGATCCCCGTAAGGTACCAGAAAAGGCCCTCATGATCCCCGTAAGGTACCAGAAAAGGCCCTCATGATCCCCGTAAGGTACCAGAAAAGACCCTCATGATCCCCGTAAGGTACCAGAAAAGACCCTCATGATCCCCGTAAGGTACCAGAAAAGACCCTCATGATCCCCGTAAGGTACCAGAAAAGACCCTCATGATCCCTGTAAAGTACCAAAAAAGACCCTCATGATCCCTGTAAAGTACCAAAAAAGGCCCTCATGAGGTACAAAAACAAGAGCACACTCGTCTGATGGGGAACTCCTTCAGATGGCCTGGAAGCAGAAGTTTTCTGGTGTTCTGACGTGTTCTCAGGTGTGGTTTACCTGTGTGTGCAGGTGTGAGTGTGACTCATTCTGTAGAACAACAGCATGTCTCCTCCCTGCTGTTCTTTCTCTCTGCGGCGAGTCCAGACACAGCAGAACTGATTCAGCCTCCTAATAAAGCCCTGATTTCCTGAAAGCTCCTGCCTGTGGCCGTCTCGTTTAAAACCACAGAAGAAGAGCTGCTGTTCCTCTGGTGTCAGACGGATTGATTTCACCCTGAGGAGTGAACTCTCGGGCTCATGAGTTGTGGCTCTGCAGCAAACAGCTGGCGTCTGAAGCCCTTCTCAGGCACAGCGTGACACATGTCGCCTGGCGAGGCTGCCATAACGACGCCTTTGTGCCATGTAGAGGTGCCAGAGGATCTGCCGTCTGACACGCATCATTAAACATGAGTAAAGCTGTTGCAACACCACAGCGAACGTGAGCTGTGGTGTAATTGTTTTGCAGCTCAGTCTTTCATGCTGTGTGGAAACAGAAAAACCATTTGAAACCTTTTTAATGTCTTAAACTTTGTCCCGAGCCGATCAAACTGCAACAAATGCCGCAGATTTAATGCTGTTGCTTCATTTCACTCATATGGATCCAGAACTCGAGGCAGTTTCATGCTTCAGTTCCCTCTTTAAAGTTGCCGTTATTGGATTATTTCCTCCCAGAAGGAAGTGTTTGTAGTTTTGTTTTAAAAGCAAAGAGACTGTAAATGTTTCGTACCTAGAGTGGGAAAACCTGGACCTGGAAACTCTGGTTTTGTTGTTGGGGCACCCAGCTTAGTTGGTGTTGGACCAGTTTGGACCAGTTTGTACCAGATTGGACCAGATTGGACCAGTCTGAACCAGTGTGGACCAGTTTGGACCAGTTTGGACCAGTTTGGACCAGTTTGGACCAGATTGGACCAGATTGGACCAGTCTGAACCAGTGTGGACCAGTTTGGACCAGTTTGGACCAGTCTGAACCAGTCTGGACCAGTTTGGACCAGTTTGGACCAGTTTGGACCAGATTGGACCAGATTGGACCAGTGTGGACCAGTGTGGACCAGTTTGGACCAGTTTGGACCAGTTTGGACCAGTGTGGACCAGTTTGGACCAGTTTGGACCAGTTTGGACCAGTCTGAACCAGTCTGAACCAGTTTGGACCAGTCTGAACCAGTCTGAACCAGTCTGGACCAGTCTGGACCAGTTTGGACCAGATTGGACCAGTTTGGACCAGATTGTCAGTTTTTTAGCATCACTTTAGACAGATTTTTCCTAATTTTTTTGTGAGATTTTGTTGATGAAAGGAAGACGTTACATTGTAGAAAAGTAGAACAAACCAAAGATCGAAGTGAGGTGCAGATCATTGTAAAAAAAACTTTTTGAAAAGTTCTGCATGTGGCTTCATTTGTAGATTTATTGATCGGCCTTTCAGCTTTAGGCCCTCCTTCTTCTTCTCTACTCCTCCCTCAACAAGATCCATTGAATCTTGCGTTTCGGCCTCAGGGCTTTCAAAACGTTGATCAATAATAAGGTTTTTATGAAAGAAAGCCTCTTGAGAGACTTGTTTGATCTGTGAATTTCATGAATTCTGAACTCATGAACACAACTATGAACAAAGCTGTTCCAACTTCTGATCATTTTCATGTTTTTCTCTCATTTTATCCACATAAAAACAACAAAATGTCTTTAATCAGATCCTGATTCTTCAGTGTTTGAGTGGCCAAGAACTGGTGTTCATCTCTGTTAGTTTCATCTGTTCTCAGAGGAACAGCAGCTCAACATCTGTCACATCTGTCTCCTCGATGACCAACAGGCTCATCAGAGTATCTGAACCCCAGATAAATAGATTTATCAGCATAACAGCGGTAATGTTTGTCTTGTTTCCTGATGATATTGCCCAAAGGAAGCATAATGTATGAGGTCCTAATCCAGAACCCTGTGGAACACCAGAAGTCTGGTTTGTGTGGAGGACACGTTCAGATTCTACCAGATAAACTGAAACCAGTTCAAAGCAGAAACAGACTGGGTCCTAACCCAGAACCCTGTGGAATACCAGAAGTCTGGTTTGTGTGGAGGACACGTTCAGATTCTACCAGATAAACTCAAACCAGTTCAAAGCAGAACCATTTCCTAACATATCCAACCATCTCCTTGTGTGATCATTAAAAAGAGGATTTAATCTGTCCTGAACCAGTGTTTTTGTAACATTAAAGCTTTGCATCGACAGCTTCCCGTCGGGTTTCTGTGCCCCTCGCAGCTCTGAAGCAGCCTTTATAAACGCCATGAGCGCGGCGGCCGTATCACCGGACCGCAGCCTGACCTCTGACACCGTTGACCACCATAAACTGCTGCCGAACAGGAGCGTCTTTGTCTCCATGAAGCTCAGCACGAGCGTTGTTTCCAGAGTTTATATGTACGCTCCTATCAGTGAACACGGGGTCATGAAATGTGCTGACCCGATTTCGTGATTATTATATCTAATCAAGCTTTCTGTGTTCCAAAAACAAATTAAAGTGGATTACTGTATAATCAGAGTCAGCAGGCGCAGGATCAGTCAGTTCATCCCGGATCTGCTAAGTGACGCTCAGATAACAGAATCCAGTGAGAAACGGACGACACGTTCACCGTTAAAGCATCTCCAGACGGTCGCTCTGCTCTAATAAAATCTGGTTTTAGAACCTCAGATAAATCTGCTGCTGCTCTCATTGGAAAGTTATTGAGTTGTTTCTTATAAAAGTTGCCAGATTTGTCTTTGAGGGGCGTCTAAACTTACCTGACTCCCGCCCTCTGGTATTCGCATACCATCTGGGACGAGCCCACAACCGACATGATTTCAAATGGGGCTATTTTTTCTAAAACTCGTGCATGTGATTGGATGAAGAATCTGTCCGTCATCTTGACTGACACGCCACTTCAGCCACTCCCAATGACTCAACCCGTGACGTAGCTCAGAGCTTACCTGACTCCCGCCCTCTGGAGCATGAATGGGCGGCCATAACGCGGCCAATTCATCCAAAGTCCCACCCAGCGATTAATGATTGGCTCTCATTATTTTCTAACCGGACGAAACACATATGACTCCCAGGCTCCTCAGGTTGTGTGAGGAAAGGGAACGCCCCCGCGTGTAGTTGGTGAACGCAGCCAGATGACGTGAGTCAGGTTACGTCTGAACCTCGTGAGAAAAGAAAATCACCAAGTTAATTACTATTTAATCTACATGTAGAGGGTTTTATCATAGCTGGAAACACTTCCACTAATCCTCTTGAGCTGGTTGTTGTCTGTTTTGATGGGAATGGAAACAACTCTGAATCTGACCTGCAAAGATTAAAATAAAGTGTTTCCAGCCTGAGGCGACGAACAATAAACTCTTAACGTCTTCCCAGATAAGATTTAAAGTCCCCAAAGATTAAAGGAGCTCCACGTTTTCCTCCAGTGGGTGTCCACCAAAGTTGTTGTTGATTCCTGTTCAGGCGGCGACTTCTTCTACTGGAAAACAACACTAATGATGCCAGTTCTCAGGTCTTTACAGATACAGAATAGATTTTAAAGTTCTGGAATGGTTTAGGTCCAGAATACATGAATGACCTGCTGGTAGAGTATAAACCCAGCAGAGCTCTGAGATCTGCTGACTCAGGTCAGATAGTGGAGCCCAGAGTTCAAACTGGACACGGTGACGCAGCTTTTAGCTGTTATGCTGCTCACAACTGGAACAAACTACCAGCAGAACTGAAATCAGACCCAACTGTGAGCACTTTTAAATCCAGGTTAAAAACATTTCTCTTTCCGTGTGCTTATGGTTGAGTTTATATCTTTCTTTTTCCCCTCTTCTTTGATTGCTTTTAACTGTGTTTTTAATTTTTATTATATTTTTTATTCTCTTTAAATGCCTTGTCTTCATGTAAAGCACATTAAGTTGCCTGTGGTATATAAATAAAGATGCCTATTCATGTTCCAGGGCCACAGCAGCTTGTTGTCTCTGCTCATAAAGATGATCATTCGTATTTAAACCATTTAAAGGGTTTTATTTGACTGTATTTCCCTGACAGATGTTTCTCTGACAGATGTTTTTCATTAGTTTTCTGGTTTAATGAACAGAACAGCTGTAAACCTGCTGACTTAAAGCCAGTTTGTCGTGTTTTTTCTCCGCCCTTAAACGCCTTTTTAACCTTTTCAGTGACTGATGTAACGATGTAGATTCATACAGTAGATAAATGCTTTGCTTTTACAGTCCCATCAGTTTGTGACGCTCTCTCTGTGACCTGCAGGTTTTCGGCGCTGCATCACGCCGCTCTCACGGGGACCGCAGAGCTGCTGGCGGCGCTGCTGGAGGCTCAGGCCAGCGTGGACATCAAGGACAGTAACGGTGAGACTCCACCAGACCTTCCAGATGAAGCCGTAGTTCTGTGGTTTCCAACTCAGAACTCAGAGAGTAAATGTTGTTTAATGGTGGCAGCAAAGATTAAAACCACAGATTTATCACAGCTGAAACAAAGCACAAAAAGAGCTCATATAAATAGGTTTTAGAAGGGCAGGGCGAGTTAACTCGTTATTATCGCGTTAACGCGTTAATTATTTAACGTCGAAAAATATTTTATCGCGCATTAACGCAGGTTTTATTATTGTAAAAGTCTGTTGCTCACAGGCTTTTATTTTGTAAAAGTCTGATGCTCACAGGCTTTTATTTTGTAAAAGTCTGTTGCTCACAGGCTTTTATTTTGTAAAAGTCTGCTGCTGTCTGCTGCGGAACAGGAAAAGAAAGTAATCGGCGGATCCACCAAACATGGAGAAGGGTACGGATCTTTTACTCGGCCATTTTCATGTTAAAGTTCTTCCAGACGGCGGAGTCGACAGAACCAAAGTCATCTGTAAACTCTGCCAAGTTGAATTGTCTTCTCAGCGTAGTAGTTCCAGTCTAAAATATCACTTAAAGGCAAAACACACAACTGATAGCAGCAAGTCATTCAAGGAAACAGACAGTGGAGCGAGGCTTCTACATAAAAACTACAGAAAGATGCTGATGTTAAAAGTGTGTTTGCACAACAAATGTTATGGCACTTTCATTCATATGGCAGCACATTTAAAATAAAGCTAAATGCTAAAAGCTATACGCTACTTTTGGATTCATTTTTGGATTCTGCGTACAAATGAGATTAATCATGATTAATCAGGGAGATCATGTGATTAATTAGATTAAACATTTTAATCGCTGCCCAGCTCTAGTTTTTACTAAAACTAGAGAGGCAGGATACCCCTGGACATAAATTAGAGGTGCACCGAAATGAAAATTTGTGGCCGAAACCGAAACCGAATAATAATTAATCACTTGGCCGAATACCGAAACCGAAACCGAATATTACAGTTCAGTTAAGTTAACAAAAGTTAGATTTTTCACCATTTTTAAATATTGCTTAAATCTACGCCTTACAATAAATGTTTAGACATGTTTTTCAAAGAAAATAAATGTTTATTTGAAATCTTCAAAAGTTATTACTAATAACTAGAGATAAGTTTAATTAATTCCCATTTTCAATTCATTCTGGGGTTTTTTTCATTCATTTCATACAACAACAAAAAATACAACATATTATAAACGCGTTCCAACACAAAAATGTAAAAACATGCAATATAACAAATTATCTGAGTGTCCTTTTTGGCATAGAGTCTAGGTAGCCTGCTCCTTCAGGAACAGTGGCAGCATTTTTTGTAGTTTGTGTGTTTTGCCTTTTAGTGATATTTTAGACTGAAACTACTACGGTGAGAAGACAATTCAACTTGGCTGTAAATGCAGGAGTTTTTTAAAAATGTATTTTGAAATACGTGCTTTTATGTTGAAACAAGTAAAACAGGAAGTAGCGCCGGTTAGCTCCGTGAGCTTCACACAGAGACCGAGGAGCACCTGTAGCGTGATGTTACCTGCTAGTTTATTTTTATTTCATCACTCCATGCTTCGTGGTGTTTGCTGTAACTGGGTGAATGTGATGCAGAGGAGAAGTGGAAGTTAAAGAATCCTAGTTCTGACCCTGCAGATTGCCTCTGGGGAATGACTCTGCCGTTGGTTGAGAAGCAGCTAAAGTGGCCAGTATTACTTTGATTATTTATTGGTACCAGCGACCTGCTAAGAATGCTATTTCTTTAATGATTACAACAACTAATGTTGTCTTTTATTTTGTTTACTCGAACATTTAGTTCTACGGTGTTGATGTGGCGTTAATAAACATCTGTGAGAAGAACCAGAGTCTCGCATTGAATCAATGAGCGGCATATTGGCAGAGTTTACAGATGAGTTTGGTTCTGTCGACTCCACTGTCTGTGGATAATTTTGCGTCACCACCATTCGGCCTCCGATTCGGCCACTCATTTGGCTTTCGGCCGAAAGCCGAATGTGTTTTTTTTTGCGTTTTCGGCCGAATATTTTCGGTTGCCGAATATTCGGTGCACCTCTAACATAAATCATGAAAATCTTTGTGTTCATTCTGTCTGTAATGATAAAACTTTCCACCCTGTTTGTACTGAGTTAGAATAAGCTGCAGGTTGTGATGTCATCCCGTGTTGTGATGTCATCCCCTGCAGGGATGCGCCCGCTGCATTACGCCGCCTGGCAGGGGAAGTCTGAGTCGGTCCTGATGCTGCTGCGCTCCGGGGCGGCGGTGAACGGCGCCTCTCTGGACGGACACATCCCGCTCCACCTGGCTGCTCAGTACGGACACTTTGAAGTGGTGAGTCCAGCTCCGCTTTGGTGCCGGGTCATTCGTGTGGCTTCACCTCACAGCTGGAGCGTTCGGCCCGTCCCTGGCTTCACTGTGCAGACGTAGGGATGGGAATTGATAAGATTTTTACGATTCCATTTTGGATTCTGCTCAACGATTCGGTTCTATTCACGACATTCATTCATAGTTATTGCATGTTGGTAGTATTTCCTCACTTTGGTGAAATATTCACTTTGTAAGTTGCCCTGTTGTCGTCTTTTTTAGGGATGTGTAACCAAACTTTCGAGCGTTTGTACCGCTTGGGCGCCATGTTTACTGTTGGCTGCTGGCTGCGCTGTGACGTCATCCGCGCCCACTGGAATCGATAAAAGGGAATCGTTTGCAAAATCGCCAAAACGATTCCAAGGAATTGAAACACTGGGAACCGGTTTTCGATTCCCATCCCTATGCAGACGCCTGATTTTTTTCTGTTGTTCTGAGCTGCCATCAAAGCTTTTTCTTTCCCGCTCAGTGGAAAACATTCAGCATGTCACTTTACCCACAGATCTGAGAGAATAATTCATCAAAGCCTGCGGTTCCATCAGGAACATTGTGCTGAACATTTCAGTCCTGATTCTCTGTACAGAGTTTATTAAATTAGTCCAAAAAATGTCCCCGTGTTGCCCTGATGATTTATGTAGATCTGTTGCAGCTGATCTGAATTAGAATAAATCGATTAAATGGATCAGCTCGTGCAGAAGGACGGAGGTCCGAGGAGATTTACGGTTACCACAGATTCAAATCAATTTATTCATGTTGCAACAAATAACCAGCAGTGAAACTTCTCTAAGAGAGGCCTGATAACTGAAGGCTCTGCCTCCCAAACTGGCAGCTGGTTCCACAGAGAGGGGCCTGATAACTGAAGGCTCTGCCTCCCAAACTGGCAGCTGGTTCCACAGAGAGGGGCCTGATAACTGAAGGCTCTGCCTCCCAAACTGGCAGCTGGTTCCACAGAGAGGGGCCCGATAACTGAAGGCTCTGCCTCCCAAACTGGCAGCTGGTTCCACAGAGAGGGGCCTGATAACTGAAGGCTCTACCTCCCAAACTGGCAGCTGGTTCCACAGAGAGGGGCCTGATAACTGAAGGCTCTGCCTCCCAAACTGGCAGCTGGTTCCACAGAGAGGGGCCTGATAACTGAAGGCTCTGCCTCCCAAACTGGCAGCTGGTTCCACAGAGAGGGGCCTGATAACCGAAGGCTCTGCCTCCCAAACTGGCAGCTGGTTCCACAGAGAGGGGCCTGATAACTGAAGGCTCTGCCTCCCAAACTGGCAGCTGGTTCCACAGAGAGGGGCCTGATAACTGAAGGCTCTGCCTCCCAAACTGGCAGCTGGTTCCACAGAGAGGGGCCTGATAACCGAAGGCTCTGCCTCCCAAACTGGCAGCTGGTTCCACAGAGAGGGGCCTGATAACTGAAGGCTCTGCCTCCCAAACTGGCAGCTGGTTCCACAGAGAGGGGCCTGATAACTGAAGGCTCTGCCTCCCAAACTGGCAGCTGGTTCCACAGAGAGGGGCCTGATAACTGAAGGCTCTGCCTCCCAAACTGGCAGCTGGTTCCACAGAGAGGGGCCTGATAACTGAAGGCTCTGCCTCCCAAACTGGCAGCTGGTCCCACAGAGAGGGGCCTGATAACTGAAGGCTCTGCCTCCCAAACTGGCAGAAACCAGGTTTTTCACATGAAATAGAGGTTTTTCTGCTTTAATCCTCAGCTCGGATGTGACTCTGACATCAGGATTAGGATGAATGTAGGTGAGTCCCTGCAGTCGTCTGCAAACCCCCGCTGAGCAGGATCTGAATAAAGCCTCGTTGTTGTCTGAGTTCTTCAACGAGCCTCGTCTTCTGCTGCCCTCAAACAGCATCGGGAGCAGAATACCCTGCAGGTCTGAGACGCTGTTCACACCCGGGGTCAGGTCACGTTTTTTTGTTGAATGACTGATGCATTAAAGCATTTGTACTGCCCCCAGCGCCCCATCAGTCCAGCCGTCAGTGAAATGTAGAAAAGGAGTCCAGGTATTATGGACTCTATTGGAGGCTTTGCCCCTTGAGTATCTCAGTTTCTCTAGGGGTAGAAAAGCGAGGACTTCCTTCACCCAGCAAAGGAAAGATGGGCGATTAGCAGATTTCCATTGCCGCAGGATAAGTCTCCTAGCTAAGAGTGAAGCAAATGCAATGGCATATCTTTGGGATGCAGAGAGCTGAACGTCATCAGCATAAAACCCCAAATATAGCAGTGATGGGATCTGGTGAATGCGCCTGCCACACATATTTGAAACAGCCTCAAATATCTGGATCCAAAAATTGGCCCAGAACATTTGCCCTACGGTAGCTGTGCCTTGATGACATCTCAAACAGGGTGGGTCAGGGTTTGGGAAAATGAAGCCTGTGCAGGATCTTAAATGTGTTTAAGGCACAGAGATGAAGAATGAATCAAATCTAGGCAACCTTCCCAGGTCTGAGCTGACATTTGGACGCCAAGGTCCTGTTCCTAGGCACATCTAGTCTTCTGATTGAGAACGCTGTTGTATATGAAAGAAATATAAATATTATAGAAGGGTTGGGTCACGCCCAAGTATTATGTCAAGCAAATCATTAGCAGATAGATGTGGGAATGGATAGTGTTCTCTAGCAGAACGGCGGGCCTGAAGGTTTCTGAAGAAGGGAACTCGAAGTATTGTAAAATCTTTACGCAAAGTTTCTAATGAAATGAATGTGTTGCCCACACATAAATCTTTGCTTCCAACCATTTGAGCTGCTTTCATCTTCTTCTTTTGTGGGCTCCACTGATGTTTGAGAGCTGCTTTGTAGATAAAGTCCATGTTTAACCGCCGTGTTGCTGTGGTTTCAGTCGGAGATGTTGCTGCAGCATCAGTCCAACCCGTGTCTGGTCAACAAGGCCAAGAAGACTCCTCTGGACCTGGCCTGCGAGTTCGGACGAGCCAAGGTGAGCCCGCTCTGTTTCTGTTTCTGTCTTCATGTCAAAGACAAAGTGTGACAAACAGCCTCGTTCAGCTGAAAGAACTGAGCGTTAAAAAGTGATAAAAGTGAATAAGCAAACACACACAGAAGCACTCTGTTCAGATCTGTGTGAGCTCGGTAGATTAGACGTGAAAGTGAAACCGGATCCGCGCCGATCCACCCCCGACTGACACTCCTGGGGTGTGTTTATATGTCTGTGAGGACCTGACTTCCATGTGAGGACATTTAGGGTCGGCCTCAGCTTAGTACGGACCAACTAAAGCAGCGATACTCACTATTTATTTCACCAGAGCCACATTGGCAGCAAAATCAAGGGAAGAGCCACTTTTACCACAACATACTAAAGTCTCCTTTTGCAAATTTGCATTTCTACTTATAAAAAAGAAACAACACAGCCAATACATGTTCAATTCAGACCACATTTACCTTAAAGGGATAGTTCGGGATATTTGACATGAATCTGTATGGCATCACCATAACCAGTGTCGTGCATTCAAACTGACTTACCCCCGACAGTGTCCTGTGAGCCGAGTTCTTGTCCAGTGTTGGTCAAGGCGAAAGTAGTCCGGCTTGTTTGCTGGGGTCAAGAAATGAGCGCGTTTTTCTTCCCAAAACAGTACGTGTGCTAAAGAGTGATTTATTTCATCACAAAAACCGAAGCCGGCAAAAGTCACTCCTCGTTATCACTTGGGCCCAATACTGTCTCTCGTTGTGTATCAGTGCGCACGTCATTCTGACCGCGAGCTGTGCGCACGAGTTCACTTTGTTTACTGCTCGGGAAGATGTCTGACTACGAGAGCGACGAGGAACATATTGACTTCCCTTCAGAGCCAAGGGGGTATCTTCATGAACCCGTTTATACTGAGGAGGAAGTTCGCCACATGGACTTAGATCGGGCAGAAAGAGAGAGGGTGGACAGAGAAGTGATGGAAACAGAAGCTGGAGCCACTGCTGGAGCTGCGATACCCAGGGTGGCCGACAAATCCTGGTGCACTTGTTTGAAGTGCGAAGTAATGCAGACAGAGGTGGAATGTTACTGCTGCCACGAGTGGGATTTAGTTATGCCCCAGATACAAAACCTTAGATGAGGATGTCGGTGGCCGCGGGACGGCTGCTGCCTGCATCACAAATAACGGGGACTTCCCTGCACTCCTGAATGCAGGCGTCTTGAGAACTTTTTTCCATGTTCCCAAGATCAACTGGAAGAGGCGTCCCAGACCAGCTGGACCCGATGGCCAGTTGTCTGCAGAGTAAGACAGTGTTGAGCACTGCCAAAGAACAGAAAGACTCGTGCGCACAGCTCGCGGTCAGAATGACGTGCGCACTGATACACAATGAGAGACAGTATAGGGCCCAAGTGATAACAAGGAGTGACTTTTGCCGGCTTCGGTTTTTGTGATGAAATAAATCACTCTTTAGCACACGTACTGTTTTGGGAAGAAAAACGCGCTAATTTCTTGACCCCAGCAAACAAGCCGGACTACTTTCGCCTTGACCAACACTGGACAAGAACTCGGCTCACAGGACACTGTCGGGGGTAAGTCAGTTTGAATGCACGACACTGGTTATGGTGATGCCATACAGATTCATGTCAAATATCCCGAACTATCTTTAATACTGGGATGAGCGGAAGCTGGCGTGCATGTCCTCGACTTTCTTCATGTTGTATTTGTAGTTTGTTGTTGTAATCATAGTGAGACATTCAGGATGAGCATGGTTTTTGGGCTGGTTTTTGCCCTTTTTTAATTAAAAACCCATCCATGGTGCCTGCATCTCGCGCTGGCTAAAGGAGCTAACGTGCGCTGCGGGCAAGTGTGAGGTGGTTTAAGCGGGCTGCGTTGCCAGGTTTAACAGTTCCCCCTTTAGGAAACACCATTAAGCCTTAATTAATACTTAATAAAAAATACTTAATACTACAAAAACACAAACTTAATAAAAAATACTTAATACTGTGCAGTATTCACTGTGTATTATTTCGCGAGGGCGAACCACCAATTAAAGCTTGAGGAGTATCTCTGATCTAAAGGGACAAAATGACTGAGAAGCTGTCGTTTTAGCCTCGTGTTTCTGTATCAGAGCATAGAAACTCGTGGGGTCAGTCGGGCTCTGGTTCAGGAGAAGTTTATCGCTGCTGAACATCTGGGACAGAACGACTTCCCCGTCTGAAGGAGCTCAACAAGTCAACAGAAAGTCTTTCATTTGTTGTTCTTGATGTCATAAAACTTTAATGAATGTTTAAACTAATAAAAAGAAAAAACAGACACATGTTCTGTTGGATGCCAAAATACTGAATACTTCCATCTGGTTCCGGGTCATAAACGGCGCCGGAGTTCATTTCAGTAACGAGCTGCAGACGATCTGAGGCCTGATCACCTGTTCAGGTGAAACTCACTCAGGTGGTCGACTGTTTGGGGCTTCATTTAAAAACCTGAAGTGAACAACTGAACCTCCACTTCAGGATGTGTGACGGAGACGAGTCTGAGACAACATCAGACATCAGACTAACAGCCCCCTTTCTGTGGAGAGCACCTGGACACACCTGTAGATACTTACAGATACTTACAGATACTTACAGATACCTGCAGATACCTGTAGATACTTACAGATACCTGCAGATACCTGTAGATACTTACAGATACTTACAGATACCTGCAGATACCTGTAGATACTTACAGATACTTACAGATACCTGTAGATACTTACAGATACTTACAGATACCTGCAGATACCTGCAGATACTTACAGATACCTGCAGATACCTGTAGATACTTACAGATACTTACAGATACCTGCAGATACCTGCAGATACTTACAGATACCTGCAGATACCTGTAGATACTTACAGATACCTGCAGATACCTGTAGATACTTACAGATACTTACAGATACCTGCAGATACCTGTAGATACTTACAGATACTTGCAGATACTTACAGATACTTACAGATACTTACAGATACCTGTAGATACTTACAGATACCTACAGATACTTACAGATACTTACAGATACTTACAGATACCTGTAGATACTTACAGATACCTGCAGATACTTACAGATACCTACAGATACCTGCAGATACCTGCAGATACTTACAGATACCTGCAGATACCTGCAGATACTTACAGATACCTGCAGATACCTGTAGATACTTACAGATACCTGCAGATACCTGTAGATACTTACAGATACTTACAGATACCTGCAGATACCTGTAGATACTTACAGATACTTGCAGATACTTACAGATACTTACAGATACTTACAGATACCTGTAGATACTTACAGATACCTACAGATACTTACAGATACTTACAGATACTTACAGATACCTGTAGATACTTACAGATACCTACAGATACCTGCAGATACCTGCAGATACTCACAGATACTTACAGATACCTGCAGATACTCACAGATACTTACAGATACCTGCAGATACTCACAGATACTTACAGATACCTGCAGATACTCACAGATACTTACAGATACCTGCAGATACTTACAGATACTTACAGATACCTGTAGATACTTACAGATACCTGCAGATACTTACAGATACCTGTAGATACTTACAGATACCTGCAGATACTTACAGATACCTGTAGATACTTACAGATACTTACAGATACCTGCAGATACTTACAGATACCTGCAGATACTTACAGATACTTACAGATGCCTACAGATACCTGCAGATACTCACAGATACTTACAGATACCTACAGATACTTACAGATGCTTACAGATACTTGCAGATACTTACAGATACTTACAGATACCTGCAGATACTTACAGATACCTGTAGATACTTACAGATGCCTACAAATACCTGCAGATACTTACAGATACCTGCAGATACTTACAGATGCCTACAGATACCTGCAGATACTCACAGATACTTACAGATACCTACAGATACTTACAGATGCTTACAGATACCTGCAGATACTTACAGATACCTGCAGATACCTACAGATACTTACAGATACCTGTAGATACTTACAGATACTTACAGATGCCTACAAATACCTGCAGATACTTACAGATACCTGCAGATACCTACAGATACTTACAGATGCCTACAGATACCTGTAGATGCCTACAAATACCTGCAGATACTTACAGATACCTGCAGATACTTACAGATTCCTGCAGGAGAAGCTGGGAAAGGTTCAGATACCTGTAGATACTTGCAGATACTTACAGATACCTGCAGATACTTACAGATACTTACAGATACCTGCAGATTCCTGCAGGAGAAGCTGGGAAAGGTTCAGTTTCTGTGCTGGTGGTCTTAACTTTGGACGAGGCCTTAGTGAGACGTCGGGCTGTATTTCTCTGGACTCGGTGGTGGAAATGTAGACGATGACCTTCATGCAGAAATGATGAGTCCGTTAAAACAAAGTAAACTAAAGAACCAAAGGTTTTGGTCAGCTGATCAACCGTCTCTCTGCTGACGTCTTCTTCTGGCATCACACATGAAAACAGCCTCGTTCTTTCAGCAACATTCGGTCTGTCTCAGAACTGTGAGGCGCCCAGCTGAGCGAACATGGTGGAAACTCCAGAAACACACTGTTCACCATCCATGAAATGAGAAAAGAACATTTCAACTGTAAGGTCAGCGTGTGTTGGTCCAGTTAGAGTCCTCACAGAGATAGAAGCACAGACGTGTGTGTGTGTGTGTGTGTGTGTTTAAAGGCCTCAGCTGCCGAGTTTGGGTGTGTCGACAGCAGCTGCTGAGTTTCTGTTTCTGTCCTCCAGCTTCCACAGCAGCCAAATCTCAATCTGAAGTATTGATTTAAAGTGAATATCTGCAGATGTTTCCATGGTAACGGCTGCAGAGATTCACTGAAACATGTTCCAACATGAACATAAACCCAGAATCTGAGTCAGAACCAGAGTTAGTTCAGTTCTGAGCAGCTTTAAAGTGAATATCTGCAGATGTTTCCATGGTAACAGCTGCAGAGATTCACTGAAACATGTTCCAACATGAACATAAACCCAGAATCTGAGGCAGAACCAGAGTTAGTTCAGTTCTGAGCAGCTTTAAGGTGAATATCTGCAGATGTTTCCATGGTAACAGCTGCAGAGATTCACTGAAACATGTTCCAACATGAACATAAACCCAGAATCTGAGGCAGAACCAGAGTTAGTTCAGTTCTGAGCAGCTTTAAAGTGAATATCTGCAGATGTTTCCATGGTAACAGCTGCAGAGATTCACTGAAACATGTTCCAACATGAACATAAACCCAGAATCTGAGGCAGAACCAGAGTTAGTTCAGTTCTGAGCAGCTTTAAAGTGAATATCTGCAGATGTTTCCATGGTAACAGCTGCAGAGATTCACTGAAACATGTTCCAACATGAACATAAACCCAGAATCTGAGGCAGAACCAGAGTTAGTTCAGTTCTGAGCAGCTTTAAAGTGAATATCTGCAGATGTTTCCATGGTAACAACATTCAGCTCAGCCTTTCCTCCCGGCTTCCCTTCCTCTGGACTTTGGACTAAAGAAAACCGACTCTTGTTTCTCATAAACTGAGCTGGCGGCGCAGACCGACCAGACTTAATTTCCAACATGTAAAAGTTTAACTGCACATTAAAGGCTTTTCCAATTCCAAGACTCATTTCATTCAGACTTTTTTTTTCATCTTTATTTGTTCCAAACACACAAATGTGAACCAATTAGTTGAGAAAATGACAGCCGAGCACACACACAGACACGTTTTACTGCTGCACTTTAAGCAGTTTTAGAAACAGGGATCCATCCTGTTGGCTCTGCTTTATTTGGCTTTAACATGACACACTGATGTGTGGGTTTAGGGTTCAGAGTGTCAGACTCAGGCTTCTTCTCTGGCTTCCACCAGCACAGCGCTGCCTTTAAAGGAGCCCCCTGCTGGGACCTGCTGCTGGCAAACATCTGGATTCAGTCAGCCTTTCAGCTCTGATGCATTACCTCAGACTCACCTGCAGCGACTGGGACGCTCTTCTTCTGTTTCCCTTCGGAGGAACCGGGGTCCACATTGGCCCCGGGACACCCCCGTTTGCTCTCTGCTTTGCTGGTCGTTTCATCTTGAGTCAGCAGCAGAGTTCAGGTGTTAGCTGCAGAGTTTGCTGCAGAGTTCAGGAGTTAGCTGCAGAGTTAGCAGCAGAGTTCAGGTGTTAGCAGCAGAGTTAGCAGGAGAGTTCAGGAGTTAGCAGCAGAGTTCAGGAGTTAGCAGCAGAGTTAGCAGCAGAGTTCAGGAGTTAGCAGCAGAGTTCAGGAGTTAGCAGCAGAGCAGCAGAGTTCAGGAGTTAGCAGCAGAGTTCAGGAGTTAGCTGCAGAGTTCAGGCGATAGCTGCAGAGTTCAGGAGTTAGCTGAAGAGTTAGCAGCAGAGTTCAGGAGTTAGCAGCAGAGTTAGCAGCAGAGTTCAGGAGTTAGCAGCAGAGTTCAGGAGTTAGCTGCAGAGTTCAGGCGATAGCAGCAGAGTTCAGGAGTTAGCTGAAGAGTTAGCAGCAGAGTTCAGGAGTTAGCAGCAGAGTTAGCAGCAGAGTTCAGGAGTTAGCAGCAGAGTTCAGGAGTTAGCTGCAGAGTTAGCAGCAGAGTTCAGGAGTTAGCTGCAGAGTTAGCAACAGAGTTCAGGCGTTAGCAGCAGAGTTAGCAGCAGAGTTCAGGCTTCGGTGCTTGTTGGCGCCTTTGCTCTTTAATTGGGTGATAAAATAAATTGGAAGGGTTTTTCTGTGCAAAGTTTCAGTGGTTTTCAGACGATCCTCGTCCCGATAAAGTCAGAGCGCCTCTGAGAAGAAAAAGCTTCTGACAGGATAAACCAGCCGGGCCCTGCTTCCTCTGCCTGTTTAAATGGTTCAAACCGGTTGATGTTGGACCGTTAGCATCACGGATGATCTGTTCCTGGTTAGCATCACAGATGATCTGTTCCTGGTTAGCATCACAGATGATCTGTTCCTGGTTAGCATCACTGATGATCTGTTCCTGGTTAGCATCACTGATGATCTGTTCCTGGTTAGCATCACAGATGATCTGTTCCTGGTTAGCATCACTGATGATCTGTTCCTGGTTAGCATCACTGATGATCTGTTCCTGGTTAGCATCACAGATGATCTGTTCCTGGTTAGCATCACAGATGATCTGTTCCTGGTTAGCATCACTGATGATCTGTTCCTGGTTAGCATCACAGATGATCTGTTCCTGGTTAGCATCACTGATGATCTGTTCCTGGTTAGCATCACTGATGATCTGTTCCTGGTTAGCATCACTGATGATCTGTTCCTGGTTAGCATCACAGATGATCTGTTCCTGGTTAGCATCACTGATGATCTGTTCCTGGTTAGCATCACAGATGATCTGTTCCTGGTTAGCATCACTGATGATCTGTTCCTGGTTAGCATCACTGATGATCTGTTCCTGGTTAGCATCACTGATGATCTGTTCCTGGTTAGCATCACTGATGATCTGTTCCTGGTTAGCATCACAGATGATCTGTTCCTGGTTAGCATCACTGATGATCTGTTCCTGGTTAGCATGTCAGTAAAAACGTCTAAAGGACGAAGCCTCCGGGCATCCTAACGGCTCCTCCCCTTTGACTCCTCCCCCTCCCCTCTGACACCTCCCCTCTGACTCCTCCCCTTTGACTCCTCCCCCCTCAGGTGGCGCAGCTGCTGCTGAGCAGCAACATGGTGGTGGCGTTGCTGGAGGGCGAGAGGAAGGAGCAGACAGACTCCTCCTACACCACCCCTCTCCACCTGGCGGCCCGGAACGGACACAAGGACGTCATCCGGTGAGAAAACGCTCTTTACTGCAGTAAACTTTGTCCTCCTCACATCTCATGTTTCACACAGGATCACCACCAAGTGTTCCTGTTATCGTCTGTTTTATAATGTTCTGATTTGATCAGCTCCACACGGGTTGTTTGGGTCAGGGTTTGGATGTATTTACTGAAGCTGAACTCAAAGATGAGACCTTAAAGGATGCAGACAGACACTAACTGCTGACACAACAAACTTTCATTCTGGATATGTTGATTTTAAAGGTTTGGTTGATCCGGTCAGCCAGATGTTTCTGCACTCAGAGCCTTTAAAGTCACATTTCTCCTTCTCATCACCAACAAACACGTTTCCACTGCCAGGAGAACAAAGTCAAATGTCTATTTAACAAGTTTTATTGTCCTTTTAGTGCCGCGTTAAAGAAACACAGCCGTGAAAATCACAACAAATGCTGTCATAAAATCAAAGATACAGTCCGATTCAAGATAATTATAATCCAATCCAAGCCAATTATAATCCGATTCAAACCAATTATAATCCGATTCAAGATAATTATAATCCGATTCAAGCCAATTATAATCCGATTCAAGATAATTATAATCCGATTCAAGATAATTATAATCCGATTCAAGCCAATTATAATCCGATTCAAGACAATTATAATCCGATTCAAACCAATTATAATCCGATTCAAGATAATTATAATCCGATTCAAGATAATTATAATCCGATTCAAGCCAATTATAATCCGATTCAAGACAATTATAATCCGATTCAAACCAATTATAATCCGATTCAAGATAATTATAATCCGATTCAAGACAATTATAATCCGATTCAAGATAATTATAATCCAATTCAAGCCAATTATAATCAAATTCAAGATAATTATAATCCGATTCAAGATAATTATAATCCAATTCAAGCCAATTATAATCCAATTCAAGCCAATTATAATCCGATTCAAGATAATTATAATCCAATTCAAGCCAATTATAATCCGATTCAAGATAATTATAATCCAATTCAAGCCAATTATAATCCGATTCAAACCAATTTAATCCAATCCAAGCCAATTATAATCTGATTCCAGCCAATTATAATCCAATCCAAGCCAATTATAATCCGATTCAAACCAATTATAATCCGATTCAAGATAATTATAATCCGATTCAAGCCAATTATAATCCGATTCAAGATAATTATAATCCGATTCAAGACAATTATAATCCGATTCAAGACAATTATAATCCGATTCAAACCAATTATAATCCGATTCAAGATAATTATAATCCGATTCAAGCCAATTATAATCCGATTCAAGACAATTATAATCCGATTCAAGATAATTATAATCCAATTCAAGCCAATTATAATCAAATTCAAGATAATTATAATCCGATTCAAGATAATTATAATCCAATTCAAGCCAATTATAATCCAATTCAAGCCAATTATAATCAAATTCAAGATAATTATAATCCGATTCAAGATAATTATAATCCAATTCAAGCCAATTATAATCCAATTCAAGCCAATTATAATCCG
Organism: Odontesthes bonariensis; assembly: GCF_027942865.1. Taxonomy (NCBI): domain Eukaryota; kingdom Metazoa; phylum Chordata; class Actinopteri; order Atheriniformes; family Atherinopsidae; genus Odontesthes; species Odontesthes bonariensis. The sequence continues at coordinate 2,054,007 of NC_134526.1, forward strand.
ATTCAAACCAATTTAATCCAATCCAAGCCAATTATAATCTGATTCCAGCCAATTATAATCTGATTCAAGATAATTATAATCCAATCCAAGCCAATTATAATCAAATTCAAGATAATTATAATCCGATTCAAGATAATTATAATCCAATTGAAGCCAATTATAATCCGATTCAAACCAATTTAATCCAATCCAAGCCAATTATAATCCAATTCAAACCAATTTAATCCAATCCAAGCCAATTATAATCTGATTCCAGCCAATTATAATCTGATTCAAGATAATTATAATCCGATTCAAGATAATTATAATCCAATTGAAGCCAATTATAATCCGATTCAAACCAATTTAATCCAATCCAAGCCAATTATAATCCAATTCAAACCAATTATAATCTGATTCAAGATAATTATAATCCGATTCAAGATAATTATTATCAAATTGAAGCCAATTATAATCCAATTCAAACAATTTAATCCAATCCAAGCCAATTATAATCAAATTCAAGATAATTATAATCCGATTCAAGATAATTATTATCAAATTGAAGCCAATTATAATCCGATTCAAACCAATTTAATCCAATCCAAGCCAATTATAATCCTATTCAAGCCAATTATAATCCGATTCAAGACAATTATAATCCAATTATTGTAATCCAGTCAAGTCAAGTTCATTAAACCCAGTTTTGGAGTTGTACCCCTTTAAGTTGAGTCTTCCTGTGTGTGTGTTCAGGTGAAGCTTCAGTTTTTACAGTTTTTACGGTTATTATCTTCCTGGAAGCACAGCAGGACGGAGCTGAGTGGCCCTACAGCTCGACTTTATTCACTCGTTTTCTGGGTCAAATTGCTGTGATTTTTCTGTCTGTTCTGGCTGATCCCAGGACATCAAAGGCAGCGGGTCGGAGGGTCTGCTGCACTTAATCCATTATTACCTTCGGTGCTCTCTGTGAGCACACTTTATGTTGCAGACGTTTCTGATGGGCTAACTGCGTTTTTCCAACGTTGAGGAGGGTATTTTTGTCCTAACTTATGAATGCTTCAGTAAAACAGCAGAAAAAACAGCATCTTTTATCCATCGCCACCATGAAAATGACAATACGGCCACATTAATGTACTTTTAACTCTGCTGCATTCATTTAAGATTAAATTATAATCTGTTCTACAAATAAATGATGATATATGAACGCAGACTACACCGAATACACATCAGTTGGTTTATAAAAGGACACAGAAATATCACAGAAATACATAAAACAATCACAAACAGCATCAGGAAACAAGACAAAGATACTAAAAACCACCACAGAGAATCCAAAAGACCCACAAAAACATTCAAAATATCCATTTTTTATACAGTATTAAGTACTGTGAGGAGAGTGGGTGCATTTTTGTCTTCTTAAAATAATTTTCTCTTCATATTTAGAGGTGCGGGGGTCTCTTTAAGCTGCCATAAAAACTGTATAATACGCAGTCGATTAATAAAAATACATCTTTTGTGTCCAGAACAAGATTCTGCTGCTCACGGTTCAAGAATTCTTTCAACACAACTTATAGTTTCCCCACAGCGAGTGTTTGTTTGAGGCTCTTATCTCTAGTCTGCTCAACAGAGTGGCGAAAAAGGCGGGAATCAAGGCGGGTTCGAAACCGCCTACTACATACTCCATACTGCATACTTCCATACTACATACTACATACTACATACTGCATACTTCCATACTCCATACTGCATACTTCCATACTACATACTTCCATACTACATACTACATACTACATACTTCCATACTACATACTACACACTACATACTGCATACTTCCATACTACATACTACATACTCCATACTGCATACTTCCATACTACATACTTCCATACTACATACTACATACTACATACTTCCATACTACATACTCCATACTGCATACTTCCATACTACATACTACATACTTCCATACTACATATTACATACTTCCATACTACATACTACATACTCCATACTGCATACTACATACTCCATACTGCATACTTCCATACTACATACTACATACTTCCATACTACATACTTCCATACTACATACTCCATACTGCATACTTCCATACTACATACTTCCTTACTACATACTACATACTTCCATACTACATACTACATACTCCATACTGCATACTTCCATACTACATACTACATACTTCCATACTACATATTACATACTTCCATACTACATACTACATACTCCATACTGCATACTACATACTTCCATACTACATACTACATACTTCCATACTGCATACTACATACTCCATACTGCATACTTCCATACTACATACTACATACTTCCATACTCCATACTGCATACTTCCATACTACATACTACATACTTCCATACTACATACTGCATACTTCCATACTACATACTGCATACTGCATATTACATACTGCATACTCATCGATCAGACAGTATGCAGAGCGTTTACCCACAATGCATTTCGCTCCTGCCCGAGCCGAAATCAGCCGGCCTGAAGCTGATTTCCCTTAAGCTCTAAACTCTGTAAACTTTAGCAACATTTGAAACATTTTCAGGTGAGAAAGTAGTCGTTTAGATCCCCAACGTGTTGAAAACCTGACAAAATACCGGCTATTTACCATTTTGTTCCCACGAAGCTAGCCGCAGTGAGCTAACGCACTTCCTGTTATTTTCACAAAATAAAATACCCGTTGCCTTTTATCATAGGGAAAGCCATTACCATACAATTGGTGCTTTTGTTTTGAAAACAGGAAGTGAACCTACCCTCGTTGTAGCTAGCTTGAAACTGCCGTTTTGACAGGAAATGACGATCGGCGACGTCACGTTACGTTGCATCTTGGGTAGTTTGAGTATGAGTAGTAACCTCATGATGCATACCCAACATTTCAGAGAATCTAGTATGCATCCGGGAACTTAAAAAAAGTTAAAGTTAGTAGGAGTAGTAGGAGTAGTAGGAGTAGTGGGAGTAGTAGGCGGTTTCGAACACAGCCTGGGCTCTTATATTAGATTATCCTAAAATAAATTCCCCAGTTAGAGGTCCTGAATCTAAAAATGAGCTTAAACACTGACGCACAGGGTGTTCCCACAGGTGTAAATCAGGTGTTTCTGCTCGTTTCAGGCTGCTGCTGAAAGCTGGCATCGACATCAACAAGACCACCAAGTCTGGAACAGCTCTGCACGAAGCGTCACTGTATGGAAAAACTGAAGTGGTCCGACTGCTGTTGGATGTGAGTTATTTCAGAATATCCAGATCGGTCTGGGACAGAGTTACAGTGTTTAGCATCTTCAATTTGGATAAAATGACTGATAATTTGACACCAAACTGATGCTACAGTCCTTTTTTTGCTAGTTCTTTAGGTAAAAAGGGCCTCCGACATCATCTTTTTGGGCTCCTTCTAAGAGATTTGTTTATACACAACCTCAAAATTCCCGGGAACAACTTTGCCCTCAAGTGTTTTGTTTTAGGCACATTTAAGGGATCGTGTTATCCTGTTCAGGCTAATGTAATGGCTAAGACTTCTTTAGGCCAACTTAAGCACTAAGATGATCTTGTTTAGGCTGAAACAGCAGACAGTTTTATTGGCTCATGTTATCTTGTTTATGCTAATGAAGAGGCCAAGATATTCTTAGTTAGCTTTCTACTCTTTAGGTTCATGTATCATCTAACATTATCTTCTTCTTTTTTCACATAGAAGCTATCGATACCTTGTTAAGGTAAATTTAGCAGCTATTTAATCATTTTTTGGCTAAAATAAGCCCTTTTCAGGCTTGTGTTTTGGCTAATACTTTACTTTAGCCGTTATGGCAACGAGTTATATCTTGTTAACGTAGAAGCTAACATGAACTTATTTTCAGGCAAATTAATTGGCTAACATGAGGTCATCTTTGGTGACATTATCTTTTGAGGCTACGAAAGTCAATTTCATGTTTAGACGAATAAAGGGGGTAAAGATATCTTGTGGAAGCCAACAAAATGCCTAAAAGTATTCTGTTTCATGCTAATTTGAGCTTATTGTTAGCTGTAATGTTATATCCTCATATGTGAGTCGTTATGGATAAAAAACATCTGCCAAATGCATAAACATAAACATAATTTAAGGGATAATGTATCTTGTTAAGGCTAATGTAACGGCTAACACCGTACAGGCTAATGTAACAGCTAACAGTGTACAGGCTAATGTAACGGCTAACAGTGTACAAGCTAATGTAACGGCTAACATTTTGGCCAACCTAGTCAATAACATTTTACTTTTTTATTAATTGCTAAGATTATCTTGTTTATGCTAATAAAGAGGAAAAGACTATTCTATCCTGTTTAGGCTAATATCAAAGCTATTATTTGTTTTGGCTCAGGCTCATGTAGCAGCAATAACAGTAAAATTATTTTGCTTTTATCTGACTGCACGACCCTTTGGATCACTCAAGCTCTAATTTTAGTTCGAGGGTCTCTTTATCGAAACCCTTCAGACTAATAACTTTCAGAAGAAGGTGACGAGGCAGGTCAGAAGACAGGAAGTGTCATTGCTGTGTGCTGCCGTCCATCCAGGCTGGAGTGGACGTGAACATCCGAAACACCTACAACCAGACGGCGCTGGACATAGTCAACCAGTTCACCACCTCACACGCCAGCAAGGACATCAAGCAGCTGCTCCGAGGTCAGAACGAACACAGCTTTACTTCCTCCTTTAACACCTGCTACTTCCTGTGTGATCCAGCCGGGTCAGTGCACAGCTGATCCAACACTGGATCTTTATCTTTATCTTTATTTTTATCTTAATCTTAATCGTTATCGTTATCTTTATTTTCCTGCTGCATCACGCGGTCCGGCCCGTCTCCACCTCCCTCTTCCACCAGCTGAGCTTATATCTTATATCTGGAGCTCCACCTGACTCCAGAAGCTGTAATTCTCACAGCAGCTGTGTTTAACTTTCTGGTTATGTAACGTTAAACTCTTATCTGTGGGCTCTCGCAGCTTCAAAGAGCAGCTTCAGCAGGCTGTATGTACAGCTCTGTAATCCTGCAGCCTCCTGAAGTCCCTGTGGGAACAGACTGAGGGAATAATGAGCGGGGTGATGAAGAAGTGATTTAAACACGGAGACTCTCCCCGTCCTGTTTACTTCTGCAGAAAGGAGTAATGAATAACTTGTGCACGCTCAGCCGACATGAGCTGTGGATTAATTATTGATGCACAGCGTTAGCGTCGGCTCTTTGTGGGTTCAGCGTCTGGATCTATTTCAGCTTCTATTTTCATCACAATAAAGAAATATCACTTGTGTCAGCAGCTCTGCCTCTGGGTTATCTGCTGATTACATCCTTATTATCTCCTTATTATGTCCGTATTATCTCCTTTATTTGTTCAGAAGAGTCGAGTTAAGGTTTGGACTTTAATGTGGGAATAAGCTCTTGTTCTTTAAGGGGAAACATTGAGATTTAAAATTAGGGCTGGGCGAGTTAACTCGTTATTATCTCGTTAAGTCGCTTATTATTTAATTTATTTTGTAAAAGTCTGTTGCCCACAGGCTTTTATTTTGTAAAGGTCTGTCGCTCACAGGCTTTTATTTTGTAAAAGTCTGTCGCTCACAGGCTTTTATTTTGTAAAAGTCTGTTGCTCACAGGCTTTTATTTTGTAAAAGTCTGTCGCTCACAGGCTTTTATTTTGTAAAAGTCTGTCGCTCACAGGCTTTTATTCTGTAAAAGTCTGTTGCTCACAGGCTTTTATTTTGTAAAAGTCTGCTGCTGTCTGCTGTGGAACAGGAAAAGAAAGTAATCGGCGGATCCACCAAACATGGAGAAGGGTACGGAACTTTTACTCGGCCATTTTCATTTTAAAGTTCTTCCAGACGGCGGAGTCGACAGAACCAAAGTCATCTGTAAACACTGCCAAGTTGAATTGTCTTCTCAGCGTAGTAGTTCCAGTCTAAAATATCACTTAAAGGCAAAACACACAACTGATAGCAGCAAGTCATTCAAGGAAACAGACAGTGGAGCGAGGCTTCTACATAAAAACTACAGAAAGATGCTGATGTTAAAAGTGTGTTTGCACAACAAATGTTATGGCACTTTCATTCATATGGCAGCACATTTAAAATAAAGCTAAATGCTAAAAGCTATACGCTACTTTTGGATTCATTTTTGGATTCTGCGTACAAATGCGATTAATCGTGATTAATCAGGGAAATCATGTGATTAATTAGATTAAACATTTTAATCGTTGCCCAGCCCTAATTTAAACATTCTTACAGCTTATCCTGTAGATATTTTGGCTCTTATAAAACATGTCGCTGGGCTTTCACCTTCACTGTCGACAGTATGAACCCAACTCAGAGTTCTGGGATGTTCTTCAGGTCAGGAATCTCATTCTTATTCAGCCTCATATCTGCCCTGATTTAATCTGGGAAACTCTCCGTGTTCTTTAAGGATTTTAAAGTGTCTGCAGCCAAACCACGAAGCTGCTTCAGGACGTTTTCTCCTCCAAACGCAGCAGATTGTGTTATTTTAGCTTTTTTTAAGTCTGCAGAAGCTGTTCAGGAAGAGAGAGAGAGAACAGCCGGGTCTTCAGACATGTTGCCCCAGCCTCGGCTGTCTTTTAAAGGCGTGTGTTTTTCTGTTTTCTCCACAGATGCGACGGGTATTTTGCAGGTGCGAGCTCTGAAGGACTACTGGAACCTCCACGATCCCACCGCCCTGAACATCAGAGCCGGAGACGTCATCATGGTGAGACGCTCAGACGCTTTCCTCTTCTGTTTCTGGCCCCAAACCAGCAGAACGACATGTTTCCGCTTCGGTTTCTGGGAGCGTTTTAAAGCCGTTTGGTCTGTGAAATACAGTTAAAGAAAACAGCTGAACAGAACCAGACTTTACACGATAATAAGATCAGACAGGTTTATTAATCCCCAGAGAGGAAACTCATCTGCAGCAGATTAAAACAGCAAGAGACGCGATGAGAGGAGATAAAACTCCAGAAGCTCAACATGTTGGTCGTCAAATCTTACGGCTGCTGGAACAAAAACCGTCCACTCGTTCCAAGGAGTGTCGAGGAATCACCAGCTTCTCTCTCAAAGAGATTAGAGAGATGAAAGGCAGCGAAACTTCCCCGAAAAGAAGAATCCAGATAGTTTTTCTTCCAGTTTAATTTACTGTCCAAAGGAACACCAAAAGAATTGATTGTTGGTTAAAATGAGACATCACGGTGGGCTCCTGGTCTCTGATTATTATCAAGATTAAAGATAAACTGAGCTAAGTTAATCTTAGCAAACCTAAGATAAGCTGGGCTAAAATAAGATAAAATAAGCTAAGCTAAGATAAACTAACCTAAGCTAAACTAACCTAAGCTAAGCTAGTATTCACGGTTCCTCTGAGTCTCAATAAACATGAAAAAAGAAGAAAAACGTATCTTAAAGTATCAATTTCCAAACATTTTGTTTTCTAAACGATTCTAACCTAAATAAAACTTTTAAAGATTAAAAGTTGCTTGATGAAACCAGCAGGATCCATTTTATTTAATTAAACCATTAAAGATGGTTGTGGTCACCGTGATCCCACCTCTTGGTTTATCCACCATGTTTAAACTTTTTAGCCATCTTGGTTTCTGTGCCCTCATGGCCGCTGTTCACGCCCACATGCACGCCCATCATGCTGCCCACTAACTGCAGGATTAGCGGTTATTGGACACGACCCAAAGACCCAACTTTGTCTCTAAATTCAACACTAATTTTACTAACTAATCATTGTTCTGTTGATTTAAGACTTGAAACCAGTGATGAAGACAATAGGAACAGGTGTTCACATGGAGTATAATCTGCTTTCTTTTTGCAAGATGTCGCCCCCTGCTGTCCACTCAAGAGAATGCAACAAAAAGGTATTTTCACATATCAGATGGAGAGGCAATTTCCATTTATATAAATATATTTTTCTTTTAATCTTACACCCTTCTCTTGGTTCTCACAGTCCAAATGTCCCGACCATATAGGTTTCATATTCTCAGTCTTTTTGGACCCAGATCTGATAAAACTTTTCTTTCTATATTTTCTTCAGGGGTGGGGGGGGTTCTACTTTTAACCATTTTATAGTGATAGATAAGCACTAACTAAGTCATTAATATGCCAATTATTAAACATTAAGTCACCCAAATACATGCTAACAAAATTTTTATTCCAAATACTTTGAAGATGTTCTTGTGGATCTGCTTCCAATGACCCACAGTTGCAGAGAACATGGCTCTGATTGGCTCCGATTGGCTCTGATTGGCTCCCACATCCTCCGGAACAAGCCAACACTGGATGGATGTAAAATAATCTGTAACCTCCATAATTCACCAGCAGCCAGAACCTTAGAGATCTTTGTCAATGAAAGCTCGACAGTCAGACATTTGAGTCTGGAAAAGTTTAGGAACCCTGTGTTTGGTGTAATTTGAAATAAAGCATTTAAATGGATAAATGTGCAGTTTGAAAAGCAGGAGAAATCCAAAGTGTCCAAACATAAAGAAGCAATAAACATGCTAATCGTTCCCTCCCTGTATGCTAACTGCACCGCATCATGATGTCACTGCTCAGAAATAACAAGGGAAAAAGCAGTAAAATCACTGAAAATAAGCAGAAACGTCTTCCAACAGAACAAAAAGTTTGATTTTCCAAACTTTATGTGAACAACTAACATTTTAAGAGATCTTTAAACTTTAAACTGGAACTAAAAACGTTCATTTTCTGGTTCTAAAGAATAAATTTAAGAACTATTTTCAGTTTTGTTTTTGTTTACATTCATCAAAAAGCTTCAGAATTTTTGGTATTTTTGGTTTCAAGCAATAAATCTCAGTAAGAAGTTGGAATATTTTATAAATTGAATGAGCAGAGCGTCACTGATCAGAGCCTTTGGTGTTTAAACGGTGTTCAGATGCAGGTGGAGGCTGAACTCTGCCCTATATTACCCTCTGCATGATGTCACGTCCGCGGGTTGTTCTGCAACAAAGTTCAGTCAGAGGTGAATCTTTAATCTGACAAATCCAGACGGTGAATCAACCAAAAAGACTTCCTGTTAGTGTGTCGGAGGCTTCGTGTTCAGACCTGTAGTTTATACCAAACATCACAGACATCTCAGGTTGAAAAATCAAGCTTCTTAGTTAGAATATAATCAACTAGTTGATGATTAAAACAGTCTAATTGTTGATTCACATAAAGCTGAATCTGTGACCTGGAAATGGAAGCATCTGAGAAATAACTCCTGGAACTTGCAGTCCTTTAGCAGCAGCTAACGCTAACAGCTTAGCTAATGAAGGTGACGTACACCAGCTAACGCTAACAGCTTAGCTAACAAAGGTGACGTACACCATTTTCTAAGGAGTTATTGCTGTTCCTTTAGCAGCAGCTAACGCTAACAGCTTAGCTAATGAAGGTGACGTACACCAGCTTCTAAGGAGTTATTGCTGTTCCTTTAGCAGCAGCTAACGCTAACAGCTTAGCTAACAAAGGTGACGTACACCAGCTTCTAAGGAGTTATTGCTTTTCCTTTAGCAGCAGCTAACGCTAACAGCTTAGCTAATGAAGGTGACGTACACCAGCTTCTAAGGAGTTATTGCTGCTCCTCTCTGAAAGATGAACATTATTGTTCCCACATTGCTTTATTAGCTGAAGCTTTCTAGCTGAACGGTTCCGTTCTGTAACTCATCAAACTGCTGCTGTGTGGATAAGGTGTGTTTCCAACACCGCTCCTCTCCTCGCTCTCGGTGTGCTAACGTTACAAAGCATTGTTTGCTAGCATCTGCTGCTAGCTTACAGCTACACTGCTAAACTATCTCCCTCTGGGATCAACAGAGGAACTATCTCACCACCAGCTGAGCTCCTGCTGAGTCTCCACCCTGAAAACAGATGTTAGCAAAGAGGAGGTAAAACAGGGCTGAGACAGAGAACCGCTGAGCTTAAACCAACAGATATTTAGACCAAAGTGTCTCAAACATCTCAATAAGAGCTCAGAAAACTGTGTGACGTGAAAAGTCTAATTTAAATCAGTTTATAATAATTTAAGCTAACCGTGAGCAGCATCTAAGAGGGGCCGATGCTAACCTGCCCGGGGCCCCGCCCTCTCGCCCCCTGCAGGTGTTGGAGCAGCACATCGACGGACGCTGGAAGGGCCACATCCACGACAGCCAGAGGGGGACGGACAGAGTCGGCTTCTTCCCTCCGTCCATCGTGGAGGTCATCAGCAGGAGGAACGGTCAGTCCTGAACGAAGGGTTGTTCAATCCTTTCGAGTCATGTGGAAAAGAAGGTCTCAGTTCTGAGGTTTAATCTGTGAGAGAACGGGCTGAATTCAAGCTGCTGCGTTTCAACTCAGAATGTTTAACCACAGACTTCCAGCTCCATCTTTGGTTCTGGTCGGTGTTTATTTCCCCTCCACCTAACAGGAAGTGATGTCACCTCCTAACAGGAAGTGATGTCGCCTCCTAACAGGAAGTGATGTCGCCTCCTCCCAACAGGAAGTGATGTCGCCTCCTAACAGGAAGTGATCGCCTCCTAACAGGAAGTGATGACGCCTCCTTACAGGAAGTGATGACGCCTCCTAACAGGAAGTGATGTCGCCTCCTTACAGGAAGTGATGTCGCCTCCTAACAGGAAGTGATGTCGCCTCCTAACAGGAAGTGGTTGCCTCCTCCCAACAGGAAGTGATCGCCTTCTAACAGGAAGTGATGTCGCCTCCTAACAGAAAGTGATGTCGCCTCCTAACAGGAAGTGATGTCCTCCTACAGGAAGTGATGTCGCCTCCTAACAGGAAGTGATGTCCTCCTAACAGGAAGTGATGTCCTCCTACCAGGAAGTGATGTCGCCTCCTACAGGAAGTGATGTCACCTCCTACAGGAAGTGATGTCCTCCTAACAGGAAGTGATGTCGTCTCCTACAGGAAGTGATGTCCTCCTAACAGGAAGTGATGTCACCTCCTACAGGAAGTGATGTCCTTCTAACAGGAAGTGATGTCGCCCCCCCACCTGTTAGAACTAACCCTGCTGCTTCCACACCATCCCATGCTCCCCTCTCCTCCTTCCTGCATCCATCTCTCCATCCAGATAATGACTGACCTCCACCTCTAACCATCAGCTTGCTAACCTGCCCCCTCCCCTCTTCCTCCTGCCCCTCTCGCCCTGTAGGGGGCACCCTCTCCCGGCACGCCTCTCTGCCCACCCAGCGCCAGCAGCTGCTGCCCAGAGCCCCCCTCTCCTCCAGCCTCAGCTCCGCCCCTCAGACCGATGACTCCTACAGTCTGTACGCCCCCCCCACCCACGTGGTGCTGCCGCTCACCAACGGCCTCGCCACCTGCACAGGTACACACACACACACACACACCTGAGTCGGGATGATGTTACAGGAGTGTTTGAGCAGCCTTTAATGGATCAGCCCCCCCCCTAACCCTGTAACACCGCTCACCTCCTCAGTCAGAACCTCCTCCCCAACAGAACCGAGTCCATCAGAGTCTCTGTGTCCGGTAGGTCTGTCTCCGAGCCGCCTGTCTCAGTCCGGGTGTCCCTTCGAGGACATCTGGGTTCTCAGGGACTCGTGTCATGGTAAGAGCCCCCCCGCCCCGCTGCCCGGCTCAACGCTCTGCATCCGGACCCGACACACCGAGACCCGAGAGATCAACTGTCAGCTCAGCTTTACTGCACCGAAATAAATCGTTTCATGTCTCTTACGTTACCTCGTGGAGTCGCGTTGTCTCGCCGTTTCAGCTCGTTTTATTTACTTTGTTTAAACTCAGTCTGACAGACCTAAAGGTGACATATTGTGTAAAACTCCTTCTTCCTGTTCCTGGGAGCATATATCAGGGCGTCTGAGGTGTAAAACTCATTCTTCCTGTTCCTGGGAGCATATATCAGGGCGTCTGAGGTGTAAAACTCATTCTTCCTGTTCCTGGGAGCATATATCAGGGCGTCTGAGGTGTAAAACTCATTCTTCCTGTTCCTGGGAGCATATATCAGGGCGTCTGAGGTGTAAAACTCATTCTTCCTGTTCCTGGGAGCATATATCAGGGCGTCTGAGGTGTAAAACTCATTCTTCCTGTTCCTGGGAGCATATATCAGGGCGTCTGAGGTGTAAAACTCCTTCTTCCTGTTCCTGGGAGCATATATCAGGGCGTCTGAGGTGTAAAACTCCTTCTTCCTGTTCCTGGGAGCAGATATCAGGGCGTCTGAGGTGTAAAACTCCTTCTTCCTGTTCCTAGGAGCATATATCAGGGCGTCTGAGGTGTAAAACTCCTTCTTCCTGTTCCTGGGAGCATATATCAGGGCGTCTGAGGTGTAAAACTCCTTCTTCCTGTTCCTGGGAGCATATATTAGGGCGTCTGAGGTCACCAGCAAGGCAAGTTTATCTGTGCAGCACAATTCAACTACAAGGCGATTCAAAGTGCTTTACAGAGACATTAAAACAGTAGAAATAAAAAGCATGATTTAAATTTTGAACAAAAAAGAAAGAAGAACAATAGATAAAATCAGGAGTTAAAATGTGATTAAGTTTGGAGCTTTATTCAAACGCAGCTGAAAATAGGTGTGTCTTCAGCCTGGACTTAAACACACTGAGTGTTCCAGCTGATCTGAGGCTTTCTGGGAGTTTGTTCCAGACATGTGGAGCATAGAAGCTGAATGCAGCTCCTCCATGTCTGGCTCTGACTCTGGGAACTGATAGAAGACCGGATCCAGATGAGCTGAGGGGTCTGGAAGGTTCATACTGGGTCAGGAGGTCCCTGATGCATTCTGGTCCTGGACCATTCAGAGCTTTATAGACCAGCATCAGAGCTTTAAAGTCTACCCTCTGATGGACAGGCAGCCGGTGTAAAGACCTCAGAGCTGGACTGATGGGGTCCAGTTCTTTGGTCTCAGTGAGGACTCGAGCAGCAGAGTTCTGACTGAGCTGCAGTTTTTAGGTCGACCTGTAAAGATGCTGTTACAGTAATCAAGCCTACTGAAGATGAATGCAGGGACTAGTTTTTCCAGGTCCTGCTGAAACATCAGATCTTTTAACCTTGATATATTCTTAAGGTGATAGTAGGCTGACTTTGTTACTGCCTTAATGTGTTTTTCCAAATTTAGTCTGAGTCCATCACTACACCCAGATGTCTGGCCTGGTTGGTAGTTTCTAGGTGTATAGATTGAAGCTCTGTGGTGACCTGTAATCGTTTCTCTTTGGCTCCAAAGACAATTAGAAAGTTGTGGCACATCCAGTCATTAATCTCCTCAATGCATTTACCAAGAGCCTGTACAGGGCCTCGGTCTCCTGGTGACACTGTAACGTATATCTGCGTGTCATCTGCATAGCTATGGTAGTTTATTCTGTTTTTTTTTTATATAATCTGTGCTAGTGGGAGCATGTAGATGTTAAACAGAAGAGGTCCCAGGATGGAACCTTGGGGAACTCCACATGTGACTCTTGTGTGCTAAGATGTAAAGTTACCTGTTGACACAAAGTACTTCCTGTTCTCTAAGTATGTTTTGAACCAGTTTAGTACAGTTCCGGAAAGACCCGCCCAGTTCTCCAGTCGTTTCAGTAATATATTGTGGTCAACTGTATCAAATGCAGCACAACATCAGCAGGTGTAAAACTGATTTTCATTTCTAAAGTACGTCCCTCCTTAAGTTGACCCCGCCTCCTCTGCTAAGCCCCGCCCCCTCACATCCCCCCTGCTGGACAGATGAAGCCAGCTTCCGGGGGAGATGTTCTGCCGTCAGCTGAGGATTTAAAGCTGCCAGCGAGGCTGAACGATGCTCGTCTTGGTGTGTCGGGTCCAAACTGTGCGGTTCACTGCGCTTCAGGCCGAGCTCCGCTGCCACCAGGGGGCGACACCAGGTCGCCTCTGCTCTGATTAACCGCTGCTCAGTCAGGGTCTGCGGTGCAGCTGAGAGCTGCTGCATGTGGAACAGAGCAGGAAGCTTCAGGTGTTTGATGCATGTTTCTGCACCTCATCAGTCAGAGCTCACATAGAGAATCCAGATGTGAACCAGCTGAAGTCAGAACTCTTTCCAGGATTGTTCTAAAAGACTTGTAGATGAATGTAAAGCAGCATGTTTTGTGCTGTTCAGACAACCTAAAGTTAGTAAGAATGGCCTGAGATGTTCCCTCCCCGCCGGGCTGCAGCTGCGCTCCCCTGCATCATCACCCCCCAGCCTGGCGCCGCTCCTCTCTGCCGCCCCCCGCCGCCGCCTCGGGACGTCAGGAGTTCATGGTTTGTGTTTGTTTTCGGCAGCAGGAGACAGAAACAGCGTGGGGAGCACCGGCAGCGTGGGCAGCACCCGCAGCGCCGGCAGCGGCCAGAGCACCGAGAGCAACAACGCCGCCAACGGACACCAGCACAGCGCCGGTCACCACGACAACAAGGTACTGACCCGCCCACACAGCTCAGCATCAACCAGCAAATATCAGGGCTGGGCCAGTTAACTGAGATCATTAAGTTGATGTAAAGTGCTTTATAAATAAAATATTCAAGTAGTTTATTGTCAATTCTGCATATGTACCGGACATACAAGGATTGAAATTACGTTACTCTCCTACCAAGGCTGCAGCTGAAAAGAGACATTTATACTTACATAAAGAAACATTTATACGAACATCTAAGCTAAATAAATAAAACTAAATATCCAAAATAAGGCACTAAAATAAGAAAAGACATACATAAGACAATATGGACAGTGCGTTCCACCCATGTGCACTCGGAGGAATAAGGAGGTAGTATATGGAGTTTATAACGGTTAGACAATATTGCAATAATACCAGTATAAAATTTTGTGGATTAAGGTGCAAGAATTTTTTTAATTTATTTTTATTTATTTAATTTATTTCTATTATTATCATTATTATTATTATTATAACAAATTATTATTATAAAAATATATAATTATTTTTACTATTATGGTTATTAAATATTATTATTATTATAAAAATGTATAATTATTATTATTATTATTAACTCGTTATTGTTGCGTTAATGTGTTACTGACCCGTCAACAACCAGCAAATATTAGGGCTGGGCGAAATTGGTATTTTTGCTATAAAATGAATTCCTTCAGTCAAAACAAGTTCAAACTCCTTCATATATATCCATTCTAAGTAGAACGCGTTGGTTTTGTCATTATAATGAATCTTTTACACCTTTAACAGACGAGTAAAAACACGTAAAACCAAGGGCTGGGCGAGTTAACTCGTTATTATCGCGTTAACTTGTTAATTATTTAACGCCGATAAATATTTTATCGCGCATTAACGCAGGTTTTCTTATTGTAAAAGTCTGTTGAATGCATCACATTCACACAGTTACAGCCAACACCATGAAGCATGGAGGAATAAAATAAAGATAAACTAGCAGGTAACATCACCGCTACAGGTGTAAAGCTAACGGAGCTAACCGGCGCTACTTCCTGTTTTACTCATTTCAACATAAAAGCACGTATTTCAAAATAAATTTTTAAAAAAACTCCTGGATTTACAGCCAAGTTGAATTGTCTTCTCAGCGTAGTAGTTCCAGTCTAAAATATCACTTAAAGGCAAAACACACAACTGATAGCAGCAAGTCATTCAAGGAAACAGACAGTGGAGCGAGGCTTCTACATAAAAACTACAGAAAGATGCTGATGTTAAAAGTGTGTTTGCACAACAAATGTTATGGCACTTTCATTCATATGGCAGCACATTTAAAATAAAGCTAAATGCTAAAAGCTATACGCTACTTTTGGATTCATTTTTGGATTCTGCGTACAAATGCGATTAATCGTGATTAATCAGGGAAATCATGTGATTAATTAGATTAAACATTTTAATCATTGCCCAGCCCTAATAAATATCCGTGAAGCAGAAGAAGTCCAAGCGGTGCTTCAGAAACATTTCTTAAGGTTTCGAGCTGAGAAGATTCAGCAGAATGATTTATCTGAGCTGCAGCCATAACAGGGAGGGGTTGTTTCCTCATATCATCCCCTGAAGTCATGAATCACGGTCCAATCAGGCCTCAAACTGCCTGTTGGGACTGATATTCAGGTCTGAGATCATCTCTGCAGTCAGGCAACAACATTTGGTTCAGATGACCCAAGAATGACCTGAATCCGTTCGTTCTGCCGGTTTGTTTTGGCCACTTTAATGAGCCGTTTGAGAGGCTTGAAAGTAGAAAAACTCCTTTAAGGTGGTTGTTTCTGTGTGCAGGTGGCGCCCTCTGCTGGTGATCCCGGGCACTCTGCAGACAGCAGACAGGCCGACCATCCTCCAGGTCTGTCTTCTTCTTCTACTGTTCATAACACGCCAACCAGCTAAGATAAAGGCTGTGTTCGAAACCACATACTACATACTGCATACTGCATACTGCATACTCCATACTGCATACTTCCATACTGCATACTGCATACTCCATACTGCATACTACATACTCTATACTGCATACTGCATACTCCATACTGCATACTACATACTACATACTGCATACTACATACTACATACTACATACTGCATACTACATACTCTATACTGCATACTGCATCCTACATACTGCATACTACATACTACATGCTGCATACTACATACTACATGCTGCATACTACATGCTGCATACTACATACTGCATACTACATACTGCATACTACATACTGCATACTGCATCCTACATACTGCATACTGCATACTGCATCCTACATACTGCATACTGCATACTGCATCCTACATCCTACATACTGCATGCTGCATACTGCATACTGCATACTACATACTACATGCTGCATACTACATACTACATACTACATACTGCATCCTGCATACTGCATACTGCATCCTACATACTGCATACTGCATACTGCATCCTACATACTGCATACTGCATACTGCATCCTACATACTGCATCCTGCATACTGCATACTACATACTACATACTGCATCCTACATACTGCATACTGCATCCTACATACTGCATACTACATACTGCATACTGCATCCTATATACTGCATACTACATACTGCATACTGCATCCTACATACTGCATACTGCATACTACATACTGCATACTACATACTACATGCTGCATACTACATACTGCATACTCCATACTGCATACTTCCATACTGCATACTACATACTGCATACTACATGCTGCATACTGCATACTACATACTACATGCTGCATACTGCATACTACATACTGCATACTACATACTCTATCCTACATACTGCATACTACATACTACATGCTGCATACTACATACTACATGCTGCATACTACATGCTGCATACTACATACTGCATCCTACATACTGCATACTACATACTGCATACTGCATCCTACATACTGCATACTGCATCCTACATACTGCATACTACATACTGCATCCTGCATACTGCATACTGCATACTGCATACTACATACTACATGCTGCATACTACATACTACATACTACATACTGCATCCTGCATACTACATACTACATACTACATACTGCATCCTGCATACTGCATACTGCATCCTACATACTGCATACTGCATACTGCATCCTACATACTGCATACTGCATACTGCATCCTACATACTGCATCCTGCATACTGCATACTACATACTGCATACTGCATACTGCATCCTACATACTGCATACTGCATACTACATACTGAATACTACATACTGCATCCTACATACTGCATACTGCATCCTACATACTGCATACTACATACTGCATACTGCATCCTACATACTGCATACTGCATCCTACATACTGCATACTGCATACTGCATCCTACATACTGCATCCTGCATACTGCATACTACATACTGCATACTGCATACTGCATCCTACATACTGCATACTGCATACTGCATACTACATACTGAATACTACATACTACATACTACATACTGCATCCTACATACTGCATACTACATACTGCATACTGCATCCTACATACTGCATACTACATACTGCATACTGCATACTACATACTGCATGCTGCATACTACATACTACATGCTGCATACTACATACTGCATACTCCATACTGCATACTTCCATACTGCATACTGCATACTACATACTGCATACTCCATACTGCATACTACATACTACATGCTGCATACTGCATCCTACATACTGCATACTGCATACTACATACTACATGCTGCATACTACATGCTGCATACTACATACTGCATGCTGCATACTACATGCTGCATACTACATGCTGCATCCTACATACTGCATACTGCATACTACATACTGCATACTGCATACTGCATCCTACATACTGCATACTGCATCCTACATACTACATACTGCATCCTACATACTGCATACTGCATACTGCATCCTACATACTGCATACTGCATCCTACATACTACATACTGCATACTGCATCCTACATACTACATACTGCATACTGCATACTGCATCCTACATACTACATACTGCATCCTACATACTACATACTACATACTGCATCCTACATACTGCATACTGCATCCTACATACTACATACTGCATACTGCATACTGCATCCTACATACTGCATGCTGCATACTACATACTGCATACTACATACTACATCCTACATACTGCATACTGCATACTACATACTGCATACTGCATACTGCATGCTGCATACTACATACTGCATGCTGCATACTACATACTGCATACTACATACTACATCCTACATACTGCATACTGCATACTACATACTGCATACTGCATACTACATACTGCATGCTGCATACTACATACTACATACTACTTACTGCATACTGCATCCTACATACTGCATACTGCATACTACATACTACATACTGCATACTACATACTGCATACTACATGCTGCATACTACATGCTGCATACTACTTACTGCGTACTGCATACTGCAGACTACATACTGCATACTACATACTACATACTCATCGATCAGACAGTATGCAAAGCGTTTACCCACAATGCATTTCGCTCCTGCCCGAGCTGAAATCAGCCGGCCTGAAGCTGATTTCCCTTAAGCTCTAAACTCTGTAAACTTTAGCAACATTTGAAACATTTTCAGGAGAGAAAGTAGTCGTTTAGATCCCCAACGTGTTGAAAACCTGACAAAATACCGGCTGTTTACTATTTTGTTCCCATGAATTCGGCGCTACTAAAGCTAGCCGCAGTGAGCAACGTACTTCCGGTATTTTCACAAAATGAAATACCCGTTGCCTTTTATCACAGGGAAAGCCATTACCATACAATTGGTGCTTTTGTTTTGAAAACAGGAAGTGAACCTACCCTCGTAGCTAGCTTGAAACTGCCGTTTTGACAGGAAATGACGATCGGCGACGTCACGTTACGTTGCATCTTGGGTAGTTTGAGTATGAGTAGTAACCTCATGATGAATACTCAACATTTCAGAGAATCTAGTATGCATCCGGGAACTTCTCGCTTACTCAAACTCGCATACTAACTTATAAAGTTAGCATGAGTAGTAGGAGAAGTATGCGGTTTGGAACACAGCCACAGTCTGCATGTTAGTTATTTCTGGTGGTTTTCTCCCAGGCGGGACTCCTCGGAGGCAGACGGTGACGGTCCAGCGGCCCACAGAACCCAGCTTCTCCCAGCAGTTTGTTCGTCCCCAGCAGCTGCTGGAAGGGAAGGTAAAGAGACTCCAGCCGACCTCACACTTTATAATATCTGTAAACACGGTGCTCCTGAACTATTCGTCGGTGCAAAAAAGTTGTTTTGGTGACCGAGTGGTTCCACCTCTTTTAGTTTCTTTATTAAAGAAATTTGAAGCTTTTCTAAGTCTCTAAAGATTCTTCCTGAGAACGTTTCTTCGTTCCCATTAACTGAAGTTAAAATGAAGCGGCCTGTGGGAGTAAATGTTGCCGACTGTGCTCGTGTTGCAGGATGCGGAGGCCATCTATCAGTGGCTGAGTGAGTTCCAGCTGGAGCAGTACACCAGCAGCTTCCTGAGCGCCGGGTACGATGTGCCCACCATCAGCAGGATGACCCCCGAGGTGAGCCGACACCTTTTCTCCTGAATGGGGACGCCTCGGTTAGAATAAAACCAGCAGATTTTCTTTTATTTTAGTGTGTGATTAACATTTTTTATTTTCATTATTTCAACAATACAATAACAACAGTAACCCCCCCCCCAGCTACCACCATCCATGCTGATCCCTTTTTGGTTACCAACATCTACCACTGTGCTCCTTCATGGAGCCACACTATTTGCATCAATGTAGACAAAAATTAGTCCCAGAAAATAGCTCCAAACAAGGTCCATACATCAAATTAGTAAAATAATGCGCCAGAGAAATAATTGGTTAACAGAAAATAAATAAATAACAATAAGAAGCACTTTTATGTATTTATCCACCACTACTTAAAGCTTGCATCTCTCCACTATATGACCCCTTTAAAAAGCTCAAGTATTCGCCCCACTTTGCTTCCTGTACATCCAGCCTGCCCAGTCGTTTATGATATTTTTTCAAGTGCTGCAACTCGTGCCATCTCCACAGGCCACCCCCCCTCCGTCTTCCATCCCCTGATAAGTACTGGTCTGCCAGTCATGATGCTGGTTTGGATAAAACTTTTGATACGTTTATCCTGTCCTGTCAGAGCTGAACGATCACCCAAAATAAATAATCTGGGGCTAAAAGGCATTTTTATCTCTGCAATCTCACAAAAGTTATCATAAATATTAGTCCACTTTATCACATGACCATAAAACATGAACTAAACTACCTGTCGTGGCCTTTTTTGAGTTTCCAAACTACATTTTCTAAGAAAGGCCGGATGGATTCTTCACTTCCGACTTGATTGTTTAAAAAAATATGAACAAAACAATAACTAAAAATCATTTAGAACTCAGAAGAAAAACGAAAGTTAACTTAATCTGATTTTACCAAAACCTCCCGTCTTCACAGCGGACATCTGACAAACAAAAAGCTCCTCCAACACGCCCCCCCCCCCCCGGTGTGTTCTTAATCTGTCTAATTAATGGGAGGGTCTGAAAGTTACCAAAATAATCCAAACAATTTCATCAAATATAAAAATGAATTACAGATTTTGATTCCAAACTAACGAAAGTATATTCTAACTGCCCAAACAAAACTTAATTGATAGAACTTATGATTTACAAACATAAATGGCCACAACACCACCTTCCTCAGTAAAACCAGCAGATTTAAGATAATAATAATAATAATAATAAATCAAATTTGTAATGAACTAAAATCAGGGATAAAATCATAAAAATCATGTGGCGGCAGAATAGGCTTGCTTAAAGCGGAACTCACCCTTTAAACAACGTCGTGCCCAATCACTATATTTGACCATAATATAATAGTGAATTGTGCTGCCACTGGGTATTATGTCTTCATATTAAATATAAAACCTTTGCATTTTTTAGAAATGGTGATTTGACGCGTCATGAAATCACCGGAAGAAAAAATAACAAACTACAACAATTCTAATTAGTTATAGTTCTACTTCATGCACGTAGTTCTAGCTGCTATAACAACCAAGTAATATCCTGGAACTTGGCGTCGCTAGCCTAATGCAAAAGGCAGAGAGAGAGCGAGCGATTCTGTTGTTAAGAACCTGGGAGCTAATGTGCTAATGTTAGCACTTAAGCACTTTGTGGATACTACTGAAACGTGAAGATTGTGACGACGTGACAAATTTGTTTTGTTTAGATCAGCCACTCTCAGAGATCGCATGAAACACCGATGGCGGTGTGTTAGCTCTGTGTTTGGGTAACCCAGCTTGACCGTCGGAGCCCAGTCCACTGACTCAGTAGCTAACAGCGCGCTGGGGCAGCCTTCAAAACAAAGCCCAAACGTAGCCCGTATTACATTACTGTTGATTGGCATTTAACAACATAATACTTTACTGCACTACTACAAAACAGTTAGATTTCGCGCATACCTTTGACGAAGTGGTCACCGCAGACACGAGCATTTGCAGATTGAGCTCCTCCAGTCTGTAAACGTAGGTTAGCTATCCACTTTTTGCGGCGTTGTTCTGTGAGTTTTTTTTCCATTTCTCACCTCTATGGGCGATTACCTTAGGTACTCGATAGTAACCCTTTCCCTTCTCTCGGTTAGACCGATTGCTGCATCCAAAAACGGCACAAAACCGAGGCATTTTGGGCAAAAAAGTGGCAGACAAAACACAGTTGCCCACCACCTGGGTTAGCGCGCTTAGAAAAATACGGAAGTGACGTCAAGTGAAACCCTTCTACATTAGAACTATAACTAATTAGAATTGTTGTAGTTTGTTATTTTTTCTTCCGGTGATTTCATGACGCGTCAAATCACCATTTCTAAAAAATGCAAAGGTTTTATATTTAATATGAAGACATAATACCCAGTGGCAGCACAATTCACTATTATATTATGGTCAAATATAGTGATTGGGCACGATGTTGTTTAAAGGGTGAGTTCCGCTTTAAGAAGAAAAGTCTTTAAGCCTCTTTTGAAGTCGCTGGGCGGCTGCGGAGCTCTCAGATAGACCGGGAGAGAGTTCCAGAGACGGGGGGCAGCCACAGAGAAAGCCCGATCTCCCATGGTCCTAAATCTGGATCGAGGAAGGTGGAGGAGGTTGCAGTCTTGTGATGGTAGAGATCTGGTGGATGGATGTGGAACGAGATGAAGCCCTGAAGTTAAACCTGATTTGGTTGCAGGATCTGACCGCCATCGGAGTGACCAAACCAGGACACCGCAAGAAAATCTCCATCGAGATCAACAAACTGAACATCCCCGAGTGGCTGCCGGACTACATTCCCGTAAGGCTCGCCGCTGTTCGTGCATGAGCTGCCGCATGTTCTGGTGGTGATGATGCGACTTGTTTCCTCTCCTCGCAGTCGGACCTCGGCGAGTGGCTCAGCGCCATCGGCCTCCCGCAGTACCACAAAAAACTGGCGGAAAACGGCTACGACTCCATCAGCATCGTCAAAGACCTGACGTGGGAGGATCTGCAGGAGATCGGCATCACCAAGCTGGGTGAGGACCCATTAAAGGGACAGTACGCCCCTTTAAAGGGACAGTTCGCCTCTTTAAAGGGACAGTTCTCCTCTTTAAAGGGACAGTACGCCTCTTTAAAGTGACAGTACGCCCCTTTAAAGGGACAGTACGCCCCTTTAAAGTGACAGTTCTCCTCTTTAAAGGGACAGTACGCCTCTTTAAAGTGACAGTACGCCCCTTTAAAGGGACAGTACGCCCCTTTAAAGGGACAGTACGCCTCTTTAAAGGGACAGTTCGCCCCTTTAAAGGGACAGTACGCCCCTTTAAAGGGACAGTACGCCCCTTTAAAGGGACAGTTCGCCTGTTTAAAGGGACAGTACGCCTCTTTAAAGGGACAGTTCGCCTCTTTAAAGGGATAGTACGCCCCTTTAAAGGGACAGTACGCCTCTTTAAAGGGACAGTACGCCCCTTTAAAGGGACAGTTCGCCTCTTTAAAGGGGCAGTACGCCTGTTTAAAGGGACAGTACGCCCCTTTAAAGGGACAGTACGCCTCTTTAAAGGGACAGTACGCCCCTTTAAAGGGACAGTTCGCCTCTTTAAAGGGACAGTTTGCCTCAATTTAAAGGGACAGTTCGCCTCTTTAAAGGGACAGTTCGCCTCTTTAAAGGGACAGTTCGTCTCTTTTGACATGAAGCTGTGTAACATCCCATATCAGCAACATCATTTCTGAACATCTTCTTACCCCCTGCTGCGTCCTGTGAGCAGAGTTCCAGCCTCGTTTTGGTGTTGATGAAGGTAGTCCGGCTAGTTGGCTGAGGTTTAAAAAATAAAGCGTCTTGCTTCTCAAAACAATATGCGTTCAACAGAGTAATACATTTGCATCACAAAATGGTTCTCCAGGAAAAAGTCGAAGCTTTCCTTTTCTTTCCTCTCCTTTTTTTTCGTTTCTTTCCCTTTTGTTTCCTTTCCTTTCCTTCTCTTTACCTGCTGTGCAGAGCGAGCAGCAAACACCGTAACAGGCGCGGCTGTCGGCAGGCGGCAGCAGGCAGTGATACGAAGGGAGAGAAAATAGTGCCAAGCGATTATGAGGTCTGACGTTTTACTGGAGAACGATTTTGTGATGCAAATGTATTACTCTGTTGAACGCATATTGTTCTGAGAAGCAAAACGCTTTATTTTTTAAACCCCAGCCAACTAGCCGGACTACCTTCATCAACACCAAAACGAGGCTGGAACTCTGCTCACAGGACGCAGCAGGGGGTAAGAAGATGTTCAGAAATGATGTTGCTGATATGGGATGTCATACAGCTTCATGTCAAAAGAGGCGAACTGTCCCTTTAAGTGCTCAGTGTGACTGTTGGAGCTTTTAGTCTGATGGCTGGTTTTTGCTTGCAGGGCATCAGAAGAAGCTGATGTTGGCGGTGAAGAAGCTGTGCGACATCCAGAAGGCGATCCTTCAGGGTGAACCAGGCCAGGGCACGCTGCGCCGTAAAGGCCCCGGAGCCCTTCACCTCGTCACCATCGAGTCGCCCGATGCCAGCAGTGAATGTTCGTCGCCCAACACCCCAAAAATGATGACGTTCCAGGACAGCGAGCTGAGCAGCGAGCTGCAGACGGCCATGATCGGCCACTATGGGGGCTGTGACGAAGGTTTGGCCATCAAGAATGCGGTGGGGATGTCCCGGAGCCAAGAGAGCATTGACACGCGATCCAGAGGTTCTGGACGCTCCCAGGAGCCTCCTACCGCCTCAGTCAACCCCCACAGCTGGTCCCAGGAGAGCCTGGAAGGAAGCCCCGCCAAGGAGAGGAACCTCCCCGAGGGCTGGGACCAGAGACCTCTGCAGCAGCCTCTGCCCAAGCAGGTGCCTCTGGGCACCGCCACCGTGTTCAAGTACCCGGCCATCCCGGCCAAGCCCAAACCGCCGGGATCGGGCGGCCCGTCCCCTCACGGCTCCCCGGCGCTGAAGGGTTTCAACTACCTGCACTCCCAGTGCGGCTTCACGGACCTGCGCTCGTCTTCCAGGCCCGCGAACCACAACACGACCCTGGCGCCGCCCAAGAAGCGCCCCCAGAGCATGACCCGCTACGCCCTGTCGGACGGGGAGCCCGACGAGGACGACGACGAGCCGGCTCTTCGCCGCGGAAACGTGCCGTCCTACGCCACGCTGAGCCGAAAGCCCGGCCGCAGCCAGCTGGCTCGGTTGCAGGCGAGCCCGGAGAAGAACCACAACGTGGGGCGCAGCCAGTCGTTCGCTGTGCGCGCCCGGAAGAAAGGTCCTCCTCCGCCACCTCCGAAAAGACTGAGCTCCGTGAGCAGCACCACCAGCGGCGAGCTGAGCGACAGCAGCACCACGTCGTCCTCCGGCGGGGTGGTGACCGACAGCCCGGGGAGCGTCCGGAGCATCGCAGCTTCTCTGCAGGCCGGCACGGACTCTCAGAACCCCCCAGAACCCAAAGAGGACCACCAGCAGCCCCAATGCCTCAGCTCTGTAGAGTCCGGAGAGGCCGCCGGGGCGAGGAGGAGGGTGCTGAGCGAGTGCGTTCAAACCGAGAATACCAGCAACACTGAACCGGACCAAGGGTTGAAGTCCGACTCTGAGGAGGAAGAGGCGAAAGGTGCCGGACTGGAGGGCTCGGCGTCCCCTCAGAACAGCTCCAGTGAGTGCATCCCCTTCGCCGAGGAGGGCAACCTGACCATCAAACAGAGACCCAAAGCTCCGGGTCCGCCCAGGGCCGAGGCGGTGCTGGAGCCTCCGGACAAGAATGCAGCCAAGGGCCTGGAGGTGCCCGAGTTTAACCTGAAGGAGTCGGACACGGTGAAACGCCGACACAAACCCAAAGACAAGGAGCAGGGCGACGGCTCCCCCGACAGAGCAGGGGCGGCCGGGTCGGAGTCCGACAGCAGCAGGCCGCCGTCCCGCAGCCAGGAGGAGGTCGGCCTGAGAATCAGCGAGGCCAGGCCGGAGAGGCCGGGAAGCCCGGCGCAAGGTTCTCCTATTAGGCCTCCGCTCTCACCGAAACCTGCTGTCGCCCCAAAACCTGTTCGCCAAAGTCTGCTGTCTGCCCAGAGTAAGACCCACACCTCATGCACATAAACAGTGGACCCTCGTTTTTCGCGGGGGTTACGTTCCAAAAAGAACCCGTGAAGTAGTAACCTTTATTTTTATATAATTATTCTACAATGAAATACATTGAAACCAAAGAACAGAACCTTTTTACAGGCCCAAGCATTTGTTTAACACATAAAAGTACTGTATAAACTTTTTTTTTTTACAAATAACTACTGTAAAATAATAATTTTAATCATCAATATGAACTGAGATCAGCACCGCGACCCGAGTCACTGGAGTAGAACGGGAGAAAATGAAAAATGATTAGAAAAGAAATACAAAGTACAGTGGGACAAATAGTGACGTGTATTTACGTACGTGTACATATCAAACCGCAACGTTACTGACACACAGGTAGAGAAGAAGCGGAATCAGCCAATCAGAATGCAGAACACGATGCAAATCCGTGAAGCAGCGAGACCGTGAAAGGTGAACCGCGTTATAGCGAGGGTTCACTGTACACTGTGAACAATATTCAATCATAACCCAGAAGTAAATGCTGTCTGCTTTCTGATGGTTCTAAAACCCACCGAAGCGCTCAGACTGACTACGGAACTTTACTGGGACCAGATGACTCGGCTCTGATGGAAATTGCCGGTTTTGGCACGAGACCTCCCAATCTCAGCAACCAGTGCTGGTCAGGACTGGAAGGTCTTGACCAAAGACTCGCTGTTCTAGACTTTCCAGTCTTCAGTGGGACTTAGTTTAGTTGGGATTTTCCAGGCGTGACAGAATATTTACTTATGAGTCATTGATCTTAGTTTGGGACTCTCTGGTCTTAATGGGCCCGGCTGGTATCCAACCTGTTGTCATGTCTGTCTCTTCTTCTACAGGACCGTCTTCTCCCACTGTGACCGTCAGCGTAGTCCAAAGCGTGGCCTTCACCTCCTCACCGGCCCCTCAGACTCCCTCTCTGGCAGCGGGGGGGCATCAGGTGTGTGTGGTTGGTCCAGGTCATCTCCCCGAGTCGTCCGGCGGGACAGAGGTGGTCCAGCAGAAGCTGGATCAGACCAGCACGTGTCTGGCAGCAGCTCTGAAGGCTGTGGAGAGGAAGCTGGAGGACGACTCCGACAGGTGCATTTATTCATTTATTTATTTATTTTTAAACAAAAAACAACCCCCCCCCCCCATCCCAACCCCTCAGACAGCGCATACAATGCAGTTATAGACTTATATATACAGAAAGAAAGGTCATAGTGACTAACACAGTGATAATGACTCCTATCAACAAAAGTCCAAAAAGACATATACATATATAAAATAAGAATGAAATAAAAAGACAGCAGTCATCCACAGCCCGCCATCTCCATATCTCACACTTTAAGGGTTACAGGGGGAAACTGTCTGCCCAACAATAACAGATTTTTCAGACCCACAGGAAAATAATGTTAGCCTAGCAAGCCAGACCCGTACAGCAGAAAGCTGTACAGGGGTCTGGTGCAGCTGGATAGCAGTGTGGGCGGGATAAACGGCTGTCTGTCAAGTTCAACGCCACGCAACACGATGGCGCAACAACCAATCAGAGCCATGAAGAAGTGTTACGCAGTCAGCGCGACGGAATGTACACGGTGGAGTGTAGTCTAATGTCAGAGAGGAAAGAATATTATTTTTCTTCTCGACTTTGCCTGTGTTTCCAATACCGGCACTCCAATCTGTTAATGTAGAAACTGTACGCGAATAATGTGGAAGAACGGAACTAAATTTGTAAATTCAGCTCATATCGTCGTCCCACCAACGGAGCAAGCTGGTAATTAAACTTTTACCGTACCCGGTGGGCAAAACTCCGAAAACAACCTTTTTTTTTCCAAGAAAAACTTAAGTGCAGTTATCTGTTCGTCTCGCAAAGAAAAATGTAAATTTAAATCTTCTAGAGTCGCTGCCAAAGCCAAATGGAAAGACTGTTGGCTGGGCGCAGCCACTGTTTACCTCTCTCTGGAACTACACACTGAAACGTCGCACCTCTGTCATCACCAGGTAGCCCGGCCTCCGACCCCGCTCCTCACGGTTTGATTGGCCTGATTAAGTTTCGATTTGCAGCCTCGCAAAACGACCACAACTGAGTAGACTGCGCCTGGGAGCAAATTCAATTTGCGGTCGCTAGGGGCGTCTAGAGTTCTAGGCTAAAATGATTTATGAAGGGAGTCCAGGCTTTTAAAAATAATTCGTCCTTACCCTTCACAACAGCTTGTAACCTTTCATGAGGGAGGACATTAAAGACCTCCCTGTACCAGAGGGTGACGCTGGGTGGAAGCGTTTTCATCCAGTTTACACTTTCCAGCAGCTTATAATGTAATGTGGAGAGATGGAAGGAGGAGGAAAACCCCAGGGTCTTTCTCAATTAAAGTTTAACCCTTTGTTTGTCTTAACATTGTGTTTACTCCCCTTGTCCTATCAAAGCCCCAAAATAAAGCAACTTAATTGAATTTTAAATCCAAAATCTATTTTGTATGATGAACCCACCTGTTATTTATCTATTCAACTCAACTCAATACATTTTTTATCATGTATTTTTTGTTACACAATACAAAAAGACAATCACCAGTTTTCAGGATCACACTTTTCTTTTTTTTTTTGGTCAGTTGGACCAACAGTTTTCTTGTTTTCTCAGTTTTCTTTTACATAATAAAGGTTTATTATTGCTATTATATAAATGTGAAGTAATTACTTCTGAATTAATTATATTGAAAGGGAAAAAAACAGTGAACTTTTTTCTGCTGTTTAAATGTTTTTATAATTCACGGGTCAAAAATGCCCCATAAGACAATCTTTGTACCCTAGTGGTGTACAGCCCACATGGAGACATTAACAAAAATAAAGTATGACTTTTTCTAATGATGGGGTCCCTTTAGGAAAAGGCATAAAAAGATAGTTTAAGGTGTTTTTTACAGATAAACATGGTCGTGGGTTAAATATTGCACTAATCACTTTTGAAATAAGCGACCAAAATCTGGAAATATGTTCACATTTCCAAAAATAATGGAAAAACGTCCCTCTTTCTTAGTTGCATTTGGTACGACAGGTGCATTTTAATTAAAGATGTCTGTTGGTGGTCATGCTGCCTCCGCCATCTTGTTCCGTTTGTGACGGGCGTGTTGTGTCGGTTCTCGTCCCCCCAGCGGAACCAGCTGCTCCGTCAGGTCCGCGGGGAACATCCTGGACGACATCGGGAACATGTTCGACGACCTGGCCGATCAGCTGGACGCCATGTTGGACTGAAGACGTTCCATAGACATAAACGTCTTGGACCTCAGGAAGTGGAACGTTTCCACCCACTCTGAGCCGCGCAGTGGGAGGAGCTACAGGACTTCACCTCCGCTGCGCTACCAGAACTGAACTTATGATGAACTCATGTTGGAGTGGCCCACTGTGAGGAGGAACTCCTCCGCAGATTTATTTTCTAATTTTAATTTTTTTTTTTAAATTTTAATTTTTTTATATTATTTTTTTTTAATTTCTTTTTATTTCTTTTAATTTTTTTTTATTTTTTTTTTTTATTTTTTTTCGCAGATTATTTTAATGTAAAACACTAATATTGTAACATGAAATTATATGTTTTTGATATCATAAAGAGACGAAATCCTGCCATCCGGACTCTGTTCCAGCAGCCTGAAAACTACGACTCGACATCACGGGAAACTACCACGGACGCACATTTTTACTTTTAACGGATCACATGACTGCGTTCAAAGGTGTGACATCATCCATCTGAGGATGAGGACCACGGTAGGATTTATTAACGGAGCAGGAGTTTCCAAAGTGACCGGCAGCACAGATATTTATAAAAGATTCATATTTTAGGGCTCCTCGGAGCCGCCATCTTGTGGTCTTTGCTGGTATTGCACTTTAAAAGAAGCTTTTAGCCCGAGGTCGCCAACCGGCCAGTTCATGGTTTCATGGGCACCGACACACAAGAGTCCACAGTGACATTTGGACCTGCCAACTGGTTCCCGGGCGGCACCAACCCTTTGTTTATGTTTATGCATCTTAAGCGACCTACACCGGTAGGCGGGGAGGGTTAGGGGGGGTCTACACTGTCCCATTTAATGTCAGTGCTGTGGTCTGTAAATGCTGATAGAGGCATCAACGAGTTTCCAGTTGAGTTTCTAAGCAGCGTCTGCAGCTACGTTTACAAACAGCGACGATGAATCCTGTTTTCGGCGCCGTTCACATCGTTCAGAAACCAGTGTGACCAGCATTTAGAAAGCAAACCGCTGACTGAAGGCATCCGTTTGCAGGAAAAACCACCTGATGCTGACATATAAAACCAGCTCTGAACCAGGTTCTAACAAGCTCTGGATCCAGTTCTCCTTTGTCCCTACTCCTTCATTCTGTGTGAGCTAGGAGCAGTTCTTCATTAAAGGGACAGTTCGCCTCTTTAAAGGGACAGTTCGCCTCTTCTGACATGAAGCTGTATGACATCCCATATCAGCAGCATCATTTCTGAACATCTTCTTACCCCCTGCTGCGTCCTGTGAGCAGAGTTCCAGCCTCGTTTTGGTGTTGATGAAGGTAGTCCGGCTAGTTGGCTGGGGTTTAAAAAATAAAGCGTTTTGCTTCTCAGAACAATATGCGTTCAACAGAGTAATACATTTGCATCACAAAATCGTTCTCCAGGAAAAAGTCAGACCTCACAATCGCTTGGCCCTATTTTCTCTCCGGCCAGCGCCATGTATAAAATACTATATTATTTTAATATATTAAAAAAAAAAATAATAATTTAATAGTATTGACTAAATTATAATTTTTTTTATTAAATAATAAATCAAATTCGTATCACTGCCTGCTGTGCAGACGAGCAGCAAACAGCGTAACAGGCGCGGCTGTCGGCAGGCGGCAGCAGGCAGTGATACGAAGGGAGAGAAAATAGGGCCAAGAGATTGTGAGGTCTGACTTTTTCCTGGAGTTTTGCTTTGAGTGGTGTTTTCCCCTACAACATTCAATTTTGACCTCTTCATTTCAAAAGACTTTGTGGCTTTACAGGGATAACAGAGCCTGAGACAGATACTGAAGATAACTCAACATTTATTTTGGGAGTAAAGAGTTAAAACAAAAACAAATGCTAGAAAATAAATAAAATGCTCACTAAAATAATGCATCCTTGAGCCAAAAAAAAAAGTGTTTTTGCCGAATATAATATTTAAAAATGTGCTGAGCCGAGCTATCTCACGGTGGGGCCGTGGCACCACTAAAAGTACCCTAGCCTCGCCCCTGGTGCCTGTTCGAGCCTTCAGTAGGGTTGTTGGGGGCCGTTTGGGGGTCCATCGGACCAGTTCCTGCTTTGGTGAAGAAGAGGAACTGGGTCTGAGCTTCTTGTTCTGGTTCCAGTTCAGCTGTTTAAGGGTAAAACCACAATCTGAGCTCACAGCTTCTGGGTCTTTAATGTTTTTATTTGGCTGAGATGCACCAGGAAGGACGATACTCCTCAAATTAAACCAACAACATATCAGTTTTACAGAGTTTATACCTCAGCATCAGTACCATAGATGATCATCTGGTTTCAGAACAGAAACATCTGGATCCAGGTGTGTAAAGACGCTGTTAGTTTTCTCTCTGCTGGAACCAACATGGACGCCCTCGCGTCCCTTCGACTCTTCGCCCGCTGCGTCTGAACATTTCAAGTTTGTAATATTTATAAAAGTGTTTTATACCAGCTGATCTTAACCAGGTGTAGTTAGTCTCCACCCGCCTCAGTCTGGGTGTTTTTCTACAAAGGGAAGGGAGGCACGTACGTGCACGGCGCTCCGTACGTGCACGGCCACGACTACAAACTATTTTTTGATATTCATTTTAGCCAAATTAGTATTTAAATTAGAGTTATCTGAATATGTTTATTGTACACAGGAGCACGCATTGAACCAAAGTGTACAGATTTGTCCTTTAAAAAAAAAGACTGACTCCTGAGCATGTTGAACTCGTGATGAAACCCGAACAGTTTCTGGTAATGTTGAAAGAATTCTAACTTAAGCACAAGTTGAATTGTATCCTGTTTGTTCTATATTTGCTGTGTTGTGGTCTTTGTTGTTCCACTTTATCAATAAAACCTGAACACAAACCTGAGTCTGACTGTCCAGCAGAGGGCGCCATCAACACCGCCCCCACAGGATGTGCTTTATGGAACATTTAGTGATAAAAGTCAAATGTTCATGCATTTATCGGACGCTTTTATCATAAATGAATAACACTTAACATCCCAGGTAGGCAGGGAGCATAGGGGGGTCTTGCTTAAGGATCCCTACCAGGGGCGTGGCTACGGGGGGGCACTGCCCCCCTGAGAAATGCCCTGGCCATCCAAAGAAAACTGGCCAGAAAAAAGGCCACGATTTATTATCTCTGTTTATGTCTTGTATTGATAGAATAAATGCAGGCGGTGATTTTAAAAAAGCATATATCTGCAAAGTTTATAGCTTTATTTATTTTTTTGTTATCGTGTCCCCCCCCTCCCCGTAACCTTAACCCCTTGCTGCTGAAAAAAAAAGGCGATTTTCACATTTTCGGATGTTTTTGTTGTATATAATGATCTGAAATGTAGACTTAATGAAGGTAATAAAAAGCTGGAGTTGGCTGGATGTCTCGCCCCGAGTATCTACTTGACTTTAGCCTTGTAGCACCCAAGCATATGAATAATCATTTTGGCTCTTCTTGCATCTTTTTGGGAGGGAATAAACTATATTTTTGGAATTTTTGATCATTTTAGGCAATGTTGCATATTTGCAGCTGTGGGCTTTCCTGATTAATTTTGTTCCCAAAACCAAGTCATTCTCTGCAGATCGTTATAGTGAAAGTTCACCAGTAACTGCTGCTGCCACAATAAAATGTATATAATAAACCTTTATTGAACATTCTTAATACAAAGTGTGGAACGCAGCCATCATAAACTTTCCATTCAACAACAAATCAAACAGATTTCACAGATCTTTGTTGTGAAAAAGTGAAGCACATATTAAATGTAATGTAAATAAAAAATGTGCACATGAAGCTAATAAAAAAAATTCAAAAATAATAATGATAATAATACAATTTGGAGAGCTGAGCTCCCATTAGCGCTGTGAAAGGTGGACAAAGCAGAGCACACCAAACGAGAGCAGAACCAACCAGAACAGACCACCGCAGAGCAGAGTGTAATTCACTGAGTGCTGTGACAACTGTCGGCACATAAAATGTAATGTAAAAATATTACACATGAATGTAAATAATGTATGTAAATTTAAAAAATCAAATAATGTAATGTAAATAAAAATATAAATAAAAATATAATGTAAATAAATAAAAAGCTTGTTGCATATCTGCAACTGTGGGTGCTACAAGGTTAAACACTCAATGGAGAATGTGGAGCATGTTAAACAAAAGCTATTGCATCCTAAAGACCTGGGGCCCGTTGCACAAAACTAAGATAAGGGATTAAGCCGGGATATGTTGGATCAACTTATCTGTGATCCAGTTGCACAAAACTGGGATAAGGGAAGTGGGATATGTTCAGACCTAAGTTACCATGGAGATTTATTCTGTGAAGCTAGCCTGCTCCAGACCAGGCTAAGTTCCAGGATCTATTTAATCTCATTCCTTATCTCAGTCAGCGGTCGCCACAAATGGAAACCAATATTTATTCCACTGCCTAGAACATATTGTTAAAACATTTAACTATACCCACTATCATCATTGAAACATTTGTGATCATTAATTACAATCATTTTAGATAACTGATGATTTTAGATAATTTAGTTTCCCACAGACTACACATAAAGTACATCACCATATAAATATAAATACACATTAGAGAGTACCATGATGTTCCTTTATTGAACAAGGATGAATCAAAGCAAGTAAACCATCAGCTCCTTTCAAAACTGAAGTCACGCAGTGCTCTACAAGACAAAAAGCACAGAATCAGAGCATGCAGTTTGAGACAAACTGTTTGTAAAAATGGGCTACACAAATAAAATTGCCTTGCCTATACAGCACAAAAACCTAACAAAAATTCCTCTGCCATTGCAGGCCCAACTTAAATCAACATGCATATTAATTAAAATAATTTAACACATATTGGTCTCTGACCAGCCGACCACAGCCGTCATCCGGGAAGATGGCAGGAATGTCCCAGTCTATGAGAGCTGGCACTCTGGGGCCCTCTCCTTTCTCAGGCAGGCCACATGGTGGAGGACAGCACAGGCCACAATAATATCACATGCCCTGTCTGGGCTGACTCTCAGGTGGGTCAGACACTGAAAACGTGCCTTCAGTAGGCCAAATGTCATTTCTATCCGGGCCCTTGTTCTGGCATGGGCATGGTTGTGTGCCAGTTGCAAATGGAGTGAGCAGAAAAGGCTGGCAGGCGTACCCTCTGTCACCCAGCAATACACCCAGGAATTCACCTGTGAATACAAAATGTTACCATCACAACCTCATAAGTAGTGACAGTCTTAACACAGCCATGATGTTAAACGTGGTTATCAATAGAGGTTCTGTGGCTCACCTTGTGATAGGCGCCGATAGATCTCTGAGTTCCGAAACACTCGGGAGTCGTGGACCGAGCCGGGCCACTTTGCCACAACATTACTGATCAAATAGTCAGCATTGCAGACCATCTGAAATGATAAGATGTTAAACCAATTAATGCACAGTACAGGCAATGTACAGTGTTCATTAATTAACTTTATCAAAAGTCATGTTCACCTGTACATTGATGCTGTGGAAGTTTTTCCTGTTCACAAAATCCCCCTCATGGCCACCTGAGGGGGATTTTATTTTGATGTGTGTGCAGTCCACTGCTCCAATGACATTGGGGAAACCTGTAATACGATGCAATGAGTATCTTACTCTGAATGTTAACATTGTAATTGTAATTTTTTTTTTTTAATTCTTACCTGCAATACTATAGAACTCCTCCTACAAATATGTTAATTAAAGGGATACAAGGTAGTTTAGCGGCAGTATAGCGATCTCTATTGGTCAAACTGAAATTCTACACTGTCGTAAAAATGCCCACCTGTACACACCCACTAACTAACCATCGTGGCGAATGCTGCCGTTGTGTTATTTAGTCAGTGCAGTTAGGTCATCTGATTCACAAGTGTAGACTGCCCACGTAAGATACTATAATCAGAGATTTTCTGAAGAGAGAACTCAAGATAATATGCTATAATCCTGTTGCTGGAGGAAGTGGCCGGGGACAGCTCGTCTGGGTTTCTCTGCTCAGGCTGCTGCCCCCGCGACCCGATCCCCGGACAAGCGGCAGATAATGGATGTATGGATGTATGGATGGACTGTTGCTGATCTTGAATGGGATTCTTCCCTCATCATGGTGTATTCGTGGAGTGATTCCTTTGTATTAGCAGACACTTACAAAAGTTACATCTTAGACAGATGCGCGCAGGCACTACCAACATACACGCCGCAATAAACGCAGACTAGCTCTACACTATTCCGATTACAATCACAAATTAATCAATTTTCATGTGTAGATAACAATTCTTGTTCGGATCAAAACGCTATTCTTATTCTAATCAGGTCAGTCCGTGTATTTCTGAAGCTAGGCTACGTCTCAAACTCAGGGGGGAATTAGAGCACCATCATCACCTGTCTCTTTGCAATCTAAAACGCAGATCACTATGGTAGATGAACAAGATCACGCTTGGAGAAATTTCACAAAGATGGGAAGTGCCAACATCGAACGTTTCATATTCAGTCTGTGAAAGGCAGAATATGAAACGCTTGGTGTTGGCTCTTCAACGCAAGCGAACACATAGCTACAGCTACAGCTAGCATACAGTACCTAGCTAAGTGCCGTAAACACAAACGACTCTTCTCGCGCATCACGACACTTCAGAAGCGGGTCGCTCCTGCCGAAGTTACATATGGGATTTTCAGCATACAGACCCCTGTTGGGAGCGAGACAGGCTTCATTCGCTTACCTTTGACTTGTTTAACCTTTTGTTAAACTCCTGAAGGCTATAATTTTAGGTGAAAATGCTACCTAGTTCCCCTTTAACATTTTATTTGGATTGTAGCCTAATTGTGATAGTTTCATTGGTTTGCCACGCTTGCTCCCTTTGTTTTTTAACTGTGGCAGTATTTCCTTTTTGTTTTATTTTCTCCTTCACCTCTTCTTTTTTTAACATACTTTTTTTTATTGTTTTTAACACATAACAACTTACAAAACCCTCTCATCCCACCCTCACCCATTAGACAGCTTATCAGGGCGCAAACAGAAAATACAGGGTACATTAATTAGTAAACATAAAATAAAATTAAAACAAATAAATAATGGATAAATAGACATATCACAAATAATTTAAGAGAAAAAAGAAAACAACAACAACAGCCGTGGCCTAGTGGTTAGGGAGGCAGACTTAAGATCAGAGGGTTGCAAGTTCAAATCCCGCCATTACCTCTCCCTACACCTCTATTCATGGCTGAAGTGCCCTTGAGCAAGGCACCTATCCCCACATTGCTCCAGGGCCTGTAACCAATACCCTGTAAGTCGCTTTGGATAAAAAGCGTCAGCTAAGTGTAGAAATTTATTTATTTATTATTTATACAAAAAACAAAGATTGTCCACAGCAACAATAAAGGAACGCAATGTTATCACAAAAATAGACGGGCATCTCGTGTCAGTTGGGGTTATGAGGGGGATCTAGGCCTGGTCTTTGACCAGAACTCCCCTCTCAAGAGAAGGGAACTCAGATCTTCTGGTAGATAGTTTATGAAGGGGGACCATATTTTGTGAAACATGCCTTCTTTTCCCTTGGCCAGGGCCATCAATCTTTCATGTGGCAAATTATTGAAAATTTCTTTGTACCATTGTGTGACTGTAGGTGGTCGTTCTTTAATCCAGTTCAATAAAATGCATTTACGTGCAGACATGAGGAGCTTCTCAAGTAATGTGTATTTAGATGCCGGGAGCTGTAGGACCTTAGAGGGTAACCCAACCAGACAGACACTCGGGTCTTTTTTCACCTCAACTCCAATTACTTCACTAATTATTTTGGAGTCCAGAATCTTGACGTATACCTACGGTCCCTCTTTCAGAGTTGCACTTGGTGCAGAGAGGAGAAATTGAGCGATCCATTTTATGTAATATGACTGGAGTGATGTGTAGCCTATGCAATATTTTATACTGAGTTTCCCTTAGTCTATTACAGGTAGCCGATGACCTGATGGTAACAATGGCCTCTTGCCAGTCATCCTCAATCTCCGTCACCTCTTCATATGCTTCCATAAATAATTCTTGCTCCGCTGGGGAGAAATACGCCGCCCTTGTTGCCATGGTGAATCAGTGAATCTATGATCGACCGTGGGGTCTATTTAAGAAAGCCGTGTGCAGCACTTATCCGGGATCGCTTTCACCTGGCTTAATGAATCCGTGTCTGCTCATCCTGGCGGGGCCTTTGTGCAACCAACTAAGCCCGGGCGCCATGTTTTGGAGTCCTTGGATCTGGCTAAGTAACTCATCCTGGATGTCTAAATCCTACTTTT
This sequence comes from Odontesthes bonariensis, assembly GCF_027942865.1. Lineage (NCBI taxonomy): Eukaryota > Metazoa > Chordata > Actinopteri > Atheriniformes > Atherinopsidae > Odontesthes > Odontesthes bonariensis. Next base: position 2,091,525 of record NC_134526.1, read on the forward strand.
GTGCAACGGGCCCCTGATCTAAAAACCTCTCCAAAATAGGACATATTTGCAACATGGCGAAGTGGTTAAGGGGCAGAACTGCTTTCCAGTTGGTTGGTTTGAATAGGGGGCGTGTCTGTCTGTCAGTCCTCCTCCTATGCAAACAGCACAACGCTGTGCGGGAGTTTACTTTAAGCCCGTACAGTGCATGTGTGGGCAGCTTGAGCTTTCCTCAACCAAATTTAAAGACCTGACACCTTCGATTCATGTTCCTATTTCGTTCTTCTCTGTCATCTTTTCACAAAGTCATGGTGGTACTTTTTGTTGAGTTTTTTTATTTGTTTATTAGGAGCCCCATTAGCTGCAGCAAGCTGCCGCTACTCTTCCTGGGGACCTCATCAAAATACATTACAAATAAAGTTCTTTACAAAAAATAATTTCATGGCATTGAGTACATTATATAATGCATTAATCATAATTCCATCACAAATGACATGAAATCCAGAACATAAACACAGTTTCCTTCCATCTAATCCAGTCATGATAGTTCCATACATACTAAATCTGTCCACAAGGCCCTTACCATTACACAGCTACTTTTTAAAGGTCTTTTTAAACAAAGATTTACCATCAATTTGTGAAATGGGTTTTGGAAGCTGATTCCATTCCTGCATGCCCCTATAAATCACTTCTTTTTAAAGCATTTGACCTCGCTGCATGTCTGGTGTCATACATGCGCTCGCTGTTACTAAATTCAGATGTTTGTATAACATGAGTTGAGCTTGTTGATTTGTTCTTGCTCTCCTGTAGTAATCATATGTTGTACACCTTTGATTTTATTGACAGCTTGCTGTTGGTTGCATGCATCATACAAGTTCTACATTTCTTTACAAAAAAAAAAAACTTCATAAAAAAATTCCACTCTTGATTTATGCTAGTGTGACCATATTTTCATTACCGAATTGAATTTTTATTATTATGCTTGAAGTTGGAGTAGTGGTTTACATATTCCATTTACAAGAACTGAACTTGGGAAACATCCTTTTCATCATATGCACCAAAAGCTTGGAATGAAGTTCTTCCATCCATAAATTCTTTTAAAGACCTTTTAAAGGGGAACTCCGGGGCATTTGAAGCGTGTTTCCATTGCTAGAGGTTGTCAAATACTGATAGTAGGACACAGAGAGGTGCAAATCTGCGCTCCCTGTGTGGAGATAGCACAATATTACTGGGCATGTGTTGTTGTAATGTTTTAAATACTTGAACGCAGTTTTTCTAGAGAAGATAATTGTTTTGTATATGGGATTATTCTCCATCGACTCTTTTGGGCTTTCACATGCGCGAGCCTACAACCAGCCGGTGAGTGACATGCTGTTTATAAAGTTGTTTTGTAACGTCCCCATGCCAGTAATGTGAGAACCATGCATATGGTTTTGATGGTAAGGCTTGTGACTTTATTGTCGGATGGGTTATAAAGTGGTGTGACGTTTCTGCAGTGTGCAAGTTGTTGTTTTACGTGGAAGGGTTAGCGCTTGCCCCTTAGCCACCACGTATTAGCCTCGCATGACAGAGTGTGCGCACAGCGCGATCTCCACACAGGGAGCGCAGATTTGCACCTCTCTGTGTCCTACTGGCAGTATTTGACAACCTCTAGCAATGGAAACACGCTTCAAATGCCCCGGAGTTCCCCTTTAAAATCATCATTAACTGACCACTGCAATTGTTTTTAATTTCATTCCTTGTTCGCTGTCTGTTTTTTAGTGTCTGTGTATACTCAGTTTTTAATGTTTACTTCTGTTTAGATGTGATGTAGTGGTTTTATTGTAATGTAACTTTTTCTTGGCCAGGACTCCGTGGCAGAAGAGTTATTGTAACTCAATGGGACCATTTCCTGGTTAAAGAAAGGTTCAATCAATTTAAAAAAAATTAGAAATGGCTCAGATTTATAGAAATAAATTATTCTTTTAGGAAAACCTCCCCGTTTGGCCGGTGATCTTTCACAGAAACTTCTTAAACGGGTTCTACGGCGCCGGATGAGCCATTCTCCCATCTGTTTGGCGTCTTTAGAGTAGTTTCCATCGATTAGGCCCAGAAATCCACCCAGGAGCCACCAGGTAACGATGGTGTGGATACGTTCACCACCAGCCGCCCTCTACATATATAATAAATTATTTTAATATCATCCGTGTACACCTGGGAGAAAATGTTGGCTTTTTAAACTTAAATGTTTTCAGTGTTTTTTTTTCTTAACTTATGACCCTCAGAGGATCAGGGGTCTGTCCAAGGATCATCAGGGTGCGTTCAGGTTCAGCTCCGGATTTACAGCATCATGAAGCTGGTTGTTTCGCCACGGTGACCAACCCTGGAAACCTGTAAGCTCCGCCCCCTCACCTCTCCAAGGAAATGAAAACATAAAGCTGTCCTGGGTGCGTTCACAGCGAGTCTATCCGACTGATTCAGAACATCTTTATCAGAGATGTGAATGTTTATAAAACTTGTTTGCCGACTTAAAGACTTAAAACCAACATTTATGACTATTAATCTAAAATATTTCCCTTTCCTCCATCACGTGAGTGAGCAGCATCTCACCTGATGTCTCTACGTTCAGATTCATCTTATAAAATATGTTTTAAACATGTCCGATGTGACCAAACATGGTTTAAAGAATGAGAAAACACAGGAAGATAAAGTCACTTTATTCTCAGTTTAACACAGATTTAGGAAGTTGTAGAATCCTTCAGTCCATCCGAAGCCTGGAGGTCGAGGAAGTGTGGAGGGCACGGCAATCCTTCAGGCCATCCGAAGCCTGGAGGTCGAGGAGGTGTGGAGGGCACGGCAATCCTTCAGGCCATCCGAAGCCTGGAGGTCGAGGAGGTGTGGAGGGCACGGCGTCCCGGCGGTCAAACATCGTCCTGCTTTCCTAAAGATCATAAAACAGAAAAATCAGACATCGAAGAAAAGAACATGAAGATGTGTGAGAGTAAAAGAGAACGTACCCGATGAGATCAGGAACTGGATCTACCAGGAAGAAGCTTTGGTTCCTTTAAAGGAGGGTTCAAAAAACAGAAAGAAGGGCCCACAAAACGAGAGAGAGAGAGAGAAGGGCCCAGACAACAGAAGGGCCCACAAAACAAGAGAGAGAGAAGGACCCAGACAACAGAAGGGCCCACAAAACAAGAGAGAGAGAAGGACCCAGACAACAGAAGGGCCCACAAAACAAGAGAGAGAGAAGGGCCCAGACAACAGAAGGGCCCACAAAACAAGAGAGAGAGAGAGAAGGGCCCAGACAACAGAAGGGCCCACAAAACAAGAGCGAGAGAGAGAAGGGCCCAGACAATAGAAGGGCCCACAAAACGAGAGAGAGAGAGAGAGAGAGAGAAGGGCCCAGACAACAGAAGGGCCCACAAAACAAGAGAGAGAGAAGGACCCAGACAACAGAAGGGCCCACAAAACAAGAGAGAGAGAAGGACCCAGACAACAGAAGGGCCCACAAAACAAGAGAGAGAGAAGGGCCCAGACAACAGAAGGGCCCACAAAACAAGAGAGAGAGAGAGAAGGGCCCAGACAACAGAAGGGCCCACAAAACAAGAGCGAGAGAGAGAAGGGCCCAGACAACAGAAGGGCCCGCAAAACGAGAGAGAGAGAGAGAAGGGCCCACAAAACGAGAGAGAGAGAGAGAAGGGCCCAGACAACAGAAGGGCCCACAAAACGAGAGAGAGAGAGAGAGAAGGGCCCAGACAACAGAAGGGCCCGCAAAACGAGAGAGAGAGAGAGAAGGGCCCACAAAACGAGAGAGAGAGAGAAGGGCCCACAAAACGAGAGAGAGAGAAGGGCCCACAAAACGAGAGAGAGAGAAGGGCCCACAAAACAAGAGAGAGAGAAGGGCCCAGACAATAGAAGGGCCCACAAAACAAGAGAGAGAGAGAAGGACCCAGACAACAGAAGGGCCCACAAAACAGAGAGAGA